>NC_021163.2:38353599-38375089 GCF_000331145.2 Cicer arietinum | reverse complement strand
CTTGAACCAAGTCCATTCAGCAAGGAACAAATGGAGATGTTGCAAAAATTGCTACAACAATCCCTTCAAAACACTAGCACACACTCAACTGCTGACTTGGCCCAAAAAGGTAATTCTTCATGTGTCTATTTTGTTGACAAGGGAATATCTAACTCATGGATTGTAGACTCTGGAGCCTCAGACCATATGACTGGGGATATCACTCTATTTGATGAATATTCTCCATGCAATGACAATTCTATGGTACGAATAGTAGATGGCACAAAAACAAAGTTGAATTGCAACCTTTTGTCCATAAGTTCTTTATGTTCCAAAGTTGAATTGCAACCTTTTGTCCATAAGTAAATTGACTCAAGATCTAAATTGTTTCACTAAATTCTTGCCTCACCTATGCGAATTTCAGGATGTGGATTCAGGGAGGAAGATTGGCAATGTTGAGGAATGTGCAGGTCTCTACTTCCTTCAAGCTAGTGAGTTCAAGAAGAGAAGAAATGTTTCAGTCTATGTTGCTACATCAAGTGATGAAAACCTACAGGAAGCTGTCATTCTATGGCACTATCGTTTAGGACATCCAAACTTTATGCTTAATCTTATAAACCATCCCAACCTTTCTCATTAATCCACAGTGATGTTTGGGGACCTTCCCGTGTTAAGAACATAACTGGTTCAAAATGGTTTGTGACCTTTATAGATGATCATACACGAGTTACATGGGTGTTCCTTATGAAAGAAAAGTCTGAAGTGGGAGAAATCTTTGAGAACTTCAACAATATGATACAAAGCCAATTTCAAACGAAAATCCAAGTCCTACGAACTGACAATGACCGTGAATACTATCACCATTCCCTCAAATCTCACCTTCTCAAGCATGGAATAATTCACCAAACCAGCTGTGTGAACACACCACAACAAAATGGTATTGTCGAGAGGAAAAATAGGCACCTCTGGAGGTTACTAGGTCCCTTATGTTATCAACTAGTGTACCAAATCATTTTTTGGGTGAAGCTGTCCTTTCAACATCATATTTAATTAACATAATGCCTTCTAAAACCCTCAAGTTCAAAACCCTTTGCCAAACCCTTCTATCCATTTACCCACACATTAAAATCCTTTCATCCATTCCTCCTAAAGTCTTTGGCTGCACTGCATTTGTGCATGACCACCAGCCTAACAAAGGAAAATTAGAGCCCAAATCCCTGAAATGCATATTCTTAGGATACCCACCAAATTTTTAAGTTTTATGTGATATACGAAATATTACAAAATACTTCATGAAATTTCTTTACTTAGAAAATTATCTAAATTTTTTATCAAAATAAGGTAAGGTAATTTGCATCGAAGAATTTGAATTCCCTTAGAGAATTATATTTCTTCAAATATTTGTTATTTTACTTGTAATACAATTTGCATTAATTTCAAGTTTTAAAATTTTACTTTTTTTTGAATTAATGTGCAGCCACCAGACAGACACCAGCGACTTTCTCTATGCTTTGACAAGCTTATGCAAGATGTGACGCTCAGCTTGGACCCAAAGAACAGGGACAAATTCTCCCAGAACCTGACAAGATTTAAGTCTGAATTTTGTGCCAAATAGCATGACCTTTTTCCTTTCCTCAGAAATTTGTAAGGGTGTCTAATTTAGAATCCTGTACATTTTTACCATAGTCCTGTTTACCATTTTGGTCTTTTTTCCATGGTGGTGGGTTTTTTGGCGTGATGAAAGGTCTGCTAGCATACCTTTAATAGAAAAAACAGGGACAGTGTACCAACTCCAATTTAAAGAGATGCATTGAGATGAAATGCGGCTCAGGTGCTTTGATGGGAAAGCTTTTACATTTTTCCCCATTTTCGCAAGGTTAAAATTTGCCAAATTGGAAAGGAATTTTGCAAATTGTAGGTATTCAATTACAGATAATTATTGAATGAATTTACAGATAATTTAGTTTACATAAATAATATAATTTGATACTATTTTTTTCATTGCCTTGGTATTACATTTTCGTTGTGGTATTGAAGAGTTAGTGAGGGGAGAAGGAAAATTAAGATAGAATATTTAAATTAATATTAGTTTGATTTTAAAAAATGTCATTCAATAAGTAAGAAAAAAAAAATAATTTTTTTTTTGGTCATGATTTACATATTTTAAGAAAAGTGATTGACATTTAATGATTAAATACTTCATGCGGCTCTTAATTTAAGTACATGTAATTATTTAGTCAATATTTATTTTCTTTTGATTTGATTCTTTGTTTAATTTTAAGTAATGATGTGATAATTTTTATGTTTTAAAATGTCACTTATATTATCATTTTTTACAAAACTCAAAATTAAGCATTATCAATTTAAAAAAAAATCATATATATTCATCAAATCTATAATTCAAATTTTAAAATAAACTTATTTATCTCTAATATCATATCTATCACATAAAGAAATTATACTTTAAGATTTGATTTCTAAATTACTAAGAAAATATCTTTTTCTTTCTATCTATCTTTAAATCAAATTCATAACTTAAATTTTAAAATGTGAGTTCTTTATTTGATGAATTTGATGTTGTTGGAGATGAAAATGATTTTATTTAAAGATTTGATGAAAATATGAATTCTATAAAAATAAAAATAAAAAGATAACAATATAGTTATTTTAAACATAATTGATCAAATCGACAAGAAAAAATATAATAAGAAATGATTGAATTTTATTTAAAATTATGTTAAAAGACTTCGAAAAGTATTTTGCTTATTAATTTTTACGGACTATAGCTTTGTTTTTCTTTTTTTTTATAAAAAAAAAGGTAGAAGTTATTTTGCATTTGTATTAAAATTTATTTTTCTAAACCATTATTATTTTTTACTTATTTAGATACAGTGATGTGGTATTGGATTCTAATAAGATAGATTGATATTTAAAATGTTTTGAAGAATTATGAGAGAGAAAAGATATGTAAAGAGAAAAAGAGAAAGGTAGGGAGTAAAAGATAGACAACCCTTCTCCACCATAATTTCTACTTGTTTTTTCAAAAACTGTTAAAGAAATAAAAACAAAGGATACAATATATTTTAGCGTCTGTGAAATATCTTTTTATTTAGTTCAGTTTCTAAAAAATTTTATCAATTTCAATTGGTATTTTATGGAACAAAATTTAAAGAAATTTTTATTCTAAATTATCAATTTAGGGACCGAGTATAAAAAGATATTATGTAGAAACTAAATTTCATAAACTTTATTTTTAAGGACCTACTATACATAAAAGATATAGAAACACAAACCTAGTTGCTCCGCTGCTCTAATCTTTTTATTGCCTTAATTGCGTCGAATACTTCAAAACCGGAATAATAATTATAAACAAATAATGGCCGTAATGTTGGGTTTGTTTCTTGTGTTTGTCCCAAAAATACTGGGGTTCGAAGATTTCCTGAGCAATTGCCAAGACTCTTGAATCATAGTGCGTCTTAATGCATAAACACTGTAAGAATTTCTTTGTTAGATCTTTTGGACATTATACTCGAGTTATAATTGAAGTTGATTTATTAGCTAAAATTAGACATGAATATGGATTGATAGAGAATGATTTGTTTTTCTTGTGAATGTTGAATATGATAATTTGCGTCTTGTTTGCTCACATTGTCAGGTTATTAGTCATGCTTTTGCTACTTGCAAGCAAAATGTGGACCAAGATAAATTTCCTCAAGTTAAGGCAAAAGTTGTAAAGCAGTTCATAAGGAATTTGATGATAAAGTAGTGGGAGATTCATATTTTATAATTCAAAAACATGTGGTTGATAAGGCGGCTTTACATGGATGGGATCAATAATGTAATTGCACACTTGTGCATCAGAACAATCCTCTTTTGAAATTTGTGGATACTTGTGCATTGATAATAGTTCTCTTTTGAAATTTGTGGATTCCAATGCGTTGAAAACAATTGTAGATGAAAAGGTTGTTAGTGTTGATATCTTGCAACAAGAAGATATTGAAGTAACAATGTCGATTTACAAGGAAGGGGGTTTGAATTGTAAATGTACCTTTTAAAAATTTCTGTTAAAAACTTAAGAAAATAACTCAAGATTGATCTTGGTTATGAAAATAGAAAAACGGAGAACGTTCTTGGTTTTTATCAGAAACAGAGAACGTTCCTTAATTAGTTTAAAACAGAAAATCAGTTTGTGTTTTATCTTAGTTAATCAATTAAGTTTAACAAATAAAGATATAGGATAGACAATACCACACAAAGATATATCCTGGTTCACCCAACTTGGGTTACGTCCAGTCCTCACATTGTGAGTTTTTTTTTTTTTTTTCACTAAGTGTTTAAAACAAAGATCCTTCTTGATTTTACAGCACCTAGTTTAGATCACCTTTGATCTGTTTCAATCTCTATTACTTTCCATCCAGAAAGTAACAACAACACCTATCTAACTTTGATAGGATTCAATACAATCTAAACAAACTACAAAAAAACTCTTATAGTTTGAGTTTTTACAATAACATTATTTTTTGACAGAATCTGAGATATCTCAACTCTTGTTTGAGATTTGATTCTTTACAAAGAATTCATTAATGATCAAGCAACCTGATATGAGACTTTAGAACTGCTTATTCTTTGCGAAATTTGAGAACTTCAAGTATGTGTATGTGATTGATTTGTGGGATTTTACAGCACTTGAATTTCTTGTTTTATTCTTGGATATTGGTCTTCTATTTATAGGCTTTAGATGCATTTAATGAAGGTCAAAAAGAGATGTTGGTAGTGCTCTGTATTTTTTACTGAAACCAATATTTCAGAATAAAAATAATCTAGCCTTGAATTGATTTAAAACTGCTTTGACTATTCTGTTACAACTTTTGAATCAGTTTTGTCTTCTAGTTAAAAAGCATTTGAAGTTTCTTCCTTAATCTTGGATGGTACAGTTTCGATCTTGAATGTAGCCAAAAGAAGTTTGGAGAAAGATTATAAGCCATTGTAGAAGAAAACAGACTGCTGCTGGAGTTATGCAGGAAACGGAGATTGATTATCAATCTGGATCTGTCATTTTGATCTTTCTGGAGATTTGATGATCAATCTTGAGTTCCTGTTTTGATCATTCTGGATGTCCTTTGTAATGTCTTATCATATATCAAGGTTGATCAAACTTTCTTGACAGTTTGACTTTTAGAGTTTCAAAACTGTTTTACTTTGACTGTTTCGAGTCATTTTATTTTAGTGATCTGATATCCTGTTTGAGCTGGGATGAATTCTAATTGTTCCTTGCCATGTACTGATTCTATTTGAATGAAATTTCGAGGCAGAATCTTTGTTAAAGAGGTGGAGAATGATTGGTCAATATGCTGTGATGAACATTCTTGAAACTGGAGATCATTCTCTGTTTTTATGCAGAATGTTCTCATTGTTGTCTTTTCTGCTTTGCTTGATTATGTTCTTAATTAAATTCACTCAAAAGCACAAGTTAAATTAACATAACATTTTAGAATCATAATTAACTTTCTTAATTAACCTTTGTTTATTTTCATCAAAACTTTAAAAATGGAATTTGTCTCAACAGATATGAGTGCTCCAATTATGGAAGAGTTTGGTTTATAAATTGTTGTTGATGTTCCTAGTAATGCTATTCATGAGGTTTTTAATAGTAGCTGTTTGATTCAGCTAGCAATATGCAATTAGTGGATAATGTTGAGGAAACAAAATGAAAGAATCAACATATAAATAAATATTTAGATATGTATATTATTGGTTATTTGACATAATATTATTGAATAAAATTCAAAGTCATTAAACTCATTCAAATCAAATTTTAACGCATGACATACATATTCTTTTTAGAATTTTGAAAAATGAAGTATGGTTTTATTGAAGGTGTCTCTTTGTCAAAAAAAAAAAAAAAGTGAGTGCAAGGTTGGCTTTAATACTAGCTTTAGGGGTAGTACGGTCAACTATAAGAAATATTCGTGGAAACAACTGCTGCTATGATTATCTAGCCAACTGGGATGATAGGCTATAAAGAGAGAACCAACAAGTAAATGAACTTCCAATGGAAGAGAATAATATCCACATCAAACTTTCCTCTAGAGTTGGTTCTTATAATAATAGTTAACGTACTTTAGTTGTTATTTTTATATTTTTTTTTCCAGGTTTTGGTTTTTAGGGAAAAAGATGCTTATATTTCTTTTTTTATTTTTTATTTTCCAAATGTCCTACTCTGAAATAATATTTTCTGAATACCCTACTTTTTCGTTCCAACAGGAAGTCGTTCCCTGGGGAAGCCACCTCCTGAAGAGGAAATTTTTTTATGCTAATAGGGGGTCGTTTCCTGGGGAAGCGACCTCCCACTGGGTTGGTTTTTTTTTTTTTGTTATATTTTAAAGTTAGTTTATTATTAGAATTATTAATTTAATTATTTAAAAAATAAAATACTAATATTAAATTACAATAAAGTATAGTAATAAATTATAAATAAAATTTATATTTTAATTATTATTATTATTATTATTATTATTATCATTATTATTATTATTATTATAATAAATAATTATTATAGGTATAATTAAAAATTATTATAATTAAAGTGATTAAATAAATAAATTAAATGATAATAAAAATTAAATAATGATAACAATTAAATGAAAAGAAATTTATATTGATAACATGAAAATAAAATGAAATACATTAAATTATTAATTTAATTATTTAAAAAATAAAAATACTAATAATTAATTAAAAATACGTTAATAATTAATTATTAATAAATGTTATATTTTAATTATTGTTATTATTATAATAAATAACTATTATACTTTTAATTAAAAATTATTATACTTAAAATGATATTAAAAATTAAATAATAATAACAATTAAATGAAAAGAAATTGATATTGATAACTTGAAAACGAAATGAAATACATTAAATTAATAATAAAAAAGTACATCAATCAAATTTGAAAAAACAAAATACATTAAATTTATATCAATGATGTCCACCTAAATGACCCCAGTCCCACATGTACGATGTCGTCTTTAGGATTAAACGTTTCCGGTTTACCTGTTAGTGGTTCCAATTTTGTGCAAGTAAAACAAATCTGTCAAGATTACTTAGGAGTTATCCCACCCGATGGAGCAACAAAAGGTAATTCTATTAAATTAAAGTGGCTTAAGGATACATTTGACGATGTTGGTGAAAATGCATCTGAATTAGAAAAACAAGCATCATGTCGAGCATACATCCTACGTATGATCGGAGGGTTATTGATGCCTGACAAATCCAACAACCGTGTACATCTAAAATATCTTTCACTATTAGGAGATTTAAACAAAGTATCCCAATATAGTTGGGGTTCAGCTGTTTTAGCTACACTTTATAGAGAATTATGCCTTGCAACGAAACCTGGTGTAATATCTATGGGAGGATGCGCATTATTGTTGCAAAACTGGGCATGGTATCGTTTGTCTTGTGTCGCTCCTGAATCTCCCAAACCATGGATATTTCCACTTGCACAGAGGTAACTATATTATTTTTATATTTTTTTTAAAAAACCAATTGCTTACCATATTAATAATTTTATTACATTTTTATTTTTATTATATTCGACAGGTTTAATTCTGGTGGTCTAAATTTTGCTAAAGTTCCTCATAACGACGTAGAAGGATATCGAAAAACAATTGATCACATGATGGTTGAGGAAGTAATATATTAAATCACATTTATTTGAATTTTTTTAAATATTTTATTATTTATACTTGTTATAATTACTTTAGCTTATTTTTTACATGTCAGTTTTATTGGAGACCTTATCTCGGGTTCCAACATGAAGTTTCAGAAGAAGATAGGGCCACTTGGAGTGCATGTACTTATCTACTCTGTTATCATATTGTTGAAAAACATCATACAGATAGGGTCACACTCCAGTTTGGTTTACATCAACAAATACCACAACCACCAGAGGACATGAAATCGTATCACGAGGTCGACATGAGGCGTGGGATTGATGATAATTGGACTTGGGTTTGGAGGGAAGAAATAAACCATTGGAATGAGCGCCATAATTACGTGTTGCAAGGTAACATCGTACAAGGTGTTTTATGTCATAGCACAGAATATATGATTTGGTTTAGACAACACACCAAATTGTTTATATCTGTAGAACAATATCTCCGTGATCCCTGTTTACAACCGCCGTCATATCCTCGTGTGCAATCGACCTCCCAATCAACCCCACAACACCAATACACAGCAGGACCGTCTTCATCATCACCTCACATACACGTCGCTACTGAAGTTCCATTTTATGATCCACCACCATCTCAGTATTACGTTCCGTCGGTGCCAGAAATACCAACACCCGGTTATCCGACAGAAGATGGGCTTCTCTATAATTTGTTTGGAACTCAGTGCACAACTCCTGAGTCGGCATATGTTGTATTTGATTCAATGTATAATCAACAATCCCAAAATGTAATGGAACCAGGTGGCAGTGGTTCTAATCCATCTACAGCTTACATTGAAGAAAATGATCAAAATGACGATGAACCGGAAGAACCGCAACTTGTTCAGAGAGCTAGACGAGTTCGGCGACATCGTACATGTGGGATTGGGGGTCATTTAGGTGGACATCATTGATATAAATTTAATGTATTTTGTTTTTTCAAATTTGATTGATGTACTTTTTTATTATTAATTTAATGTATTTCATTTCGTTTTCAAGTTATCAATATCAATTTCTTTTCATTTAATTGTTATTATTATTTAATTTTTAATATCATTTTAAGTATAATAATTTTTAATTAAAAGTATAATAGTTATTTATTATAATAATAACAATAATTAAAATATAACATTTATTAATAATTAATTATTAACGTATTTTTAATTAATTATTAGTATTTTTATTTTTTAAATAATTAAATTAATAATTTAATGTATTTCATTTTATTTTCATGTTATCAATATAAATTTCTTTTCATTTAATTGTTATCATTATTTAATTTTTATTATCATTTAATTTATTTATTTAATCACTTTAATTATAATAATTTTTAATTATACCTATAATAATTATTTATTATAATAATAATAATAATAATAATAATAATAGTTAAAATATAAATTTTATTTATAATTTATTACTATACTTTATTGTAATTTAATATTAGTATTTTATTTTTTAAATAATTAAATTAATAATTCTAATAATAAACTAACTTTAAAATATAACAAAAAAAAAAAAACCAACCCAGTGGGAGGTCGCTTCCCCAGGAAATGACCCCCTATTAGCATAAAAAAATTTCCTCTTCAAGAGGTCGCTTCCCCAGGGAACGACTTCCTGTTGGAACGAAAAAGTAAGACATTCAGGGAATATTGTTTCAGAGTAGGGCATTTGGGGAATAACAAATAAAAAAAGGGATATAAGCATACAAATCCCTGGTTTTTATCCCCTAAATTTTTATTACTTTATTTTATCTTATTCTACTTTTAACTTTAATGATATAATTTGTCATTATTTTTTCATTGCCTTGGTATTACATTTTCGTTGTGGCATTGAAGAGTTAGCGAGGGAGGGAAAAGAAACTTAAGATGGAATATTTTGAAATTTAACATCAGTGTGATTTAGAAAAATCTCATTAAATATGTATGAACAATTGATCTGTAGCGATTGTTCAAATATTAATTGATTTTGTTACATATTATTTAAAAAAATAATAATATTTTTTTATTTAGATTGTAATATAAATTAATTTAATATAAATGAATTTAATATAAATTAATTTAATATAAATTTAAATTTGTTAAAAACAAAAATGATCAATTTACAAATAAATAAATTCACAACACTAAAGTTAATAGCGTAAACTCACAATATAGCACAAAAGAGCAACATATCTAAAAATATGACAAACTTGAAATGTCAGAAATATTTATGTTTTTAGATCTATAACGTTGATGACACAAAAATCATTAATTGAAATATGTAAGAATCAAAATTATTCAGTTAATCTCAACCAAATCGGACACCGCGCTAAAATAAAATAAAATATTGTATTAAAATAGAGAGAAAAAAAAATTGCACTCAAACAACAAAATCACAATAAAAAAATGTGAAAGAAAAATTAAATTTATATGGAAGTCATTTATTAAAATAAAATAAAAGAAAAATTAATTTGAAAGGGTTATTTTAAACCAAAAAATTATCCAAACCACCGTTCTCTAATTAGAGGATTCTATTATTTAATAACCATTTTTAAGCTTATGTCAACCCTCTAATAGATTATTTTATATTTCTAATACTAACTAACTAACCGCCTAATCGATTAATTATTTCATCTAGTCAATTATTATTTAACTTAGGCAATTTATTTAATTCTTACTAAATCCTAATCGATTAATTCAATACATAATTAATTAATTAATTCTCTAATCGATTATCATTATCAAAATCAACATAGATCAACATTTAAGTTAATTCTATGTTTTTATTGATTACTTAATCGGTTAACCTAAGTACCTAATTGATTGTTTCATCCGCTAGTCGGTTAATCTATCATTCTAATCGATTAACGAAGATTTCTTATACTAATATAATCATTTAACCTACATTACTTAATCGATTAACCGTCTAAATATAAAAAATCATCAACATAATATTATCATAGTATTTAATCACACAATCAATATTTATCAACATCGTCGAATATATTAAATCATCAAACATTATCAACTATCGAACATATCATACAAAATTATCAGTACTCTCGAAGAAATAGCTTAGTAGTTTGACTAGAGACATAAAAGAGTTAGATACAAGACGTCTAGAGTCCAATTCATGGCATTAACATTTCCCCTCCCCCTAACATATATACAAAATATACTAACATTGACATTTATCAAAAAGATATTATCTCTATTTTACAAACAACTTAGATTAATATTCTCACAGTAATATCTAACATATAAAATATTGGTCATGTGAGGCATAGGGATCATGTGACATTCATATTGAAATTAACAAGTATATATAACTATCCATTATACTAAAAAGTTAAATCCACTTTGTACTTTATAAGCAACTGAAAAATGTCGATATTATTAAGTTGAACGTCTTATCTCGGGTTCGAATCCGAGATATCGCAGTTCTATGAGTTAATTATGGTGGAATTTATCATCTCTTTTAAAATAAAATAAAAAACACACACTTTGTACTTTAAACAATGATAACGTGAACATGATGAATTGATTGAAAAAAAGACACTTCCAATTGATGTTTAAACAACTCTAGAATTCCAAATAACTGTAATTCAAAAGGATAGAATAAAACACAATGAAATTATAAATTTACTAAATAAGGTTCAAAATTGATTAGTGACACACATTTATTGGTGATTTTCTATGTCTCTATGATTCTATAAACCCAAACAGAATTGAAGATGATCGAGAATTGAAAAAATTATGAGCGGTTAAACTTTTAGGTTTTATTCCTCAAATAATGACATTTTTAATGGGAGGGTGATTTTTTTATTCACAAATGATGTATATATAAACTTGTTTGAATCTTATCAAATGTATATATACCTTTGACGCAATTCTATACTTGGATTATTACTATTGGTTTCTTCTTGAAAATTGAGTGTGTCACTTTTCATATTTTCATTTTCTACCTTTTCCGTCTTTTTGATTTTGGTTACTTTAATTTTATTTTATTTTTATTTTGTTCTTATTATTTCTTGTAAATTCTACACTAATCATATTCTTTCTTATTCATCTTCTCATATTTTAATTCTAGTTGTTCACCTAAGGATAATTTTGAGAAAAGTGAAAATTTTGAGATGAAAGAGAATGGCAAAGTTCAATACAAAACAAAAAAATAGACTAGAGAGAAAAAGAGAAACATTTTTACATAATTCACTTTCATTTTATCCTGGTTTGGATTTGAAGACAAATCCTTTTTAAGAAGGAAAAAAGATGTGGTCACGAGTTCATAAAGCATAAAGCATGTAAAAAGGAAGGAGAGAGTTTTATGCAATTTGCATTGTGAGAGCTTGATGCCTCTTGTATCTTCTTGTTGAAGATCACTTGCTTTGATCTTATCAAAAGTATGCATACTTTTGTGGAGATTCTACACTTATTACCACTTCTCCTTTCTTCTTAAAATTCATGATGTCATTCTTTTTTTTCTATCTTCTACCTTCTCCATATTTTTAATTTTGGTTGCTTTATTTTGTGAGTTGTTCTTATTATTTCTTTTAAATTCTACATATTATTCATAGTTTTCATTCTTATTTGTGTTCTTCTCTTTTAACTAGAGTTGTTCACTCATGGATAAGTCTTAAATAGAGTTGTTCATTCTTATTTATGTTCTTCTTATTTATGTTCATTCTTATTCTTATTATGATTCTTATTCTTATTCTTATTTGTATGATGTGGTCCATATTAGATTATATTATTATATATTAGTAGTAAGGGTATTTTAGATATTTTCTATTTTCCTATATATATACTCATTGTAACCCTATTAACTTTAGTTTGGTTCATTATATGTTATGAAACTCTAGAGTGGTTGTTTCTCTTCTTCCTCTTTCTTCCTCTTTTTATTGTTAACATGGTATCAAAGAGCTTTGGTTGATTTTGGGATCTACCGTAGAGAAGAGAGAGACTATTTTGATAGGAAAGACAACCACCAAAAGAGAAAAGAGAAGAGTAACCCTATTCCCGATTTTGTTAAATCAGTCTTAGAAAAACATTGATTGCGCATTCGTTAACCGTTGGATCAGGCTGATTTTTGGACAGTAGGTTCGCAATATTTAGGTCTTCGTCTTCAACGGTCAGATCGGCAAAACGGCGTCTGGAGAGGGAGAAATCGTGCTCACACAGCACCAAGTTATCTCTAATTTATTTTGTCTCAGTGATTGTGTTTATCGTATTTTCTTGTCATTATTTGTTATGGCTGGTAATAAGGATGATTCTCTTCAAGTTGTTAGTGTTCACCTCAATGGACAAAATTACTCTTATTGGAGTTATGTGATGAAAAATATTTTGATTGGAAAAGATATGTGGGGTTTTGTTGATGGAACTTCTGTTAAGCCTACAGATAAAAAGGATGAAACTCAATATGCAAAAGATCTGAAAACATGGAATGTTAGTAATTCAAAAATTATTACTTGGATTAATAATTCTGTTGAGTTGTCTATAGGAGTACAACTAGCAAAATATGATACTGCTAAAGAGATTTGGGATCACTTGAAACATTTGTATGTTCAGTCTAACTTTGCAAAACGTTATCAGTTGGAAAGTGATATTAGAGCCCTTAAGCAGAGCAGTATGACCATTCAGGAATTCTATTCGGAAATGACTAATCTGTGGGATCAATTGGCTCTTATGGAATCACCTGAGTTGAAAGCTGTCAAAGCATACATTGATCAAAGAGAGGAGCAACGTCTGGTTTGGTTTCTAATGGCTCTTCGTGATGATTTTGAGGGCCTTCGTGAGGGTATTTTGCATCGTTCCCCCCTTCCTAATGTTGAATCAGTAGTTAGTGAATTGTTGGCAGAAGAAATCAGACTCAAGACTCATTCTGGTGTGTTAGATAAGGAAATTCTCTCAACTCTTCCATCTGTTTTTGTTGCTCCTGTTCAAAAAAAAAACATCTCAAGGGAGAGTTGGGCTTGGTAATGATGAATGTGCATTCTGCAAAGAAAAAGGTCATTGGAAAGCACGTTGTCCGAAATTGGGGATAGCACATAAGAAGAATTTTAGGGGGCCATCATCCAATGTTGTTGCTTCTGCTCATCCTACCATTGACTCTAGTTCTGGTTCTGTATACTCATCTGAGAGTGCTTCCCAAATATCTGATATTGCAGAACAACTTCAAAGACTTCTTGCCACTCAATCACATGCCATGTCTGCCACCTCTTCTAAAGGTTTGAACTCCTCTGGTATGTCAGGTATATCTCCTTCCATATGGATTCTTGATTCTGGAGCATCTCATCATATGACATACTATGATAAATCTTTTGTGTCTGTGAAACCTGACTCGTCTGTGTCGGTTATGACTGCTGATGGCACTCATATGCCACTAGCAGGCATTGGTTCTGTCTCCACACCTAACTTGTCTCTTTCTAATGTTTATTATATTCCTAATCTTACTTTGAGTCTTGCTTCTGTTAGTCAAATATGTGATTTCGGTTATTCGGTTATGTTTTCTTCCACTTCTTGTTGTGTGCAGGATCCACATTCCGGGAGGCTGATTGGGACAGGCCATAGACAGGGGGGACTTTACGTTATGGATGACCTACGACTCCCAGATACTGCAGCCTCAACAACTACTACTGACTTATTATCTAGTTTTCGCTTGAATTCCTTATCTTCTAGTTTTTATTTATGGCATTCTCGCCTTGGACATGTTTATGCTTCTAGATTAAAATATTTGGCTTCTACTGGAGCCTTAGGAAAGTTACAACCCTGTGATATCTCAGATTGTTGTGGTTGTAAACTTGCTAAATTTCCAGCTTTACCGTTTAGTAAAAGTGTTTCCGTTTCATATGCGCCTTTTGATTTAGTTCACTCTTATATTTGGGGTCCATCACCGGTGCTCACCAAAGGTGGATCTAGATATTATGTTTCGTTTATTGATGATTACACTCGTTATTGTTGGGTTTATCTTATGAAAAATCGGTCTGAATTTCTTGACATTTATCATATATTTCGTGCAATGGTCACAACTCATCATAATTCTGTTATAAAGTGTTTTCGTTGTGATTTAGGTGGTGAATATACCTCTAATAAATTTTCTGAATTACTTGCTTATGACGGCACCCGCCACCAAACATCTTGTACTGATACTCCTCAACAAAATAGAGTTGCTGAAAGGAAACATCGTCACATTATAGAGACTTCTCGTTCCCTTTTGTTGTCCGCTTCAGTTCCTAGTGAGTTTTGGGGAGAAGTAGTTCTTACTGTTGTTCATGCTATTATTAGAATTCCATCCTCTACCATATCAGGTTTATCTCCCTTTGAAAAATTGTATGCTTCTACCCCTGATTACTATTCTTTGAAAGTTTTTGGTTCTACTTGTTTTGTTCTTCGCCCTCAAGTAGAGCGCAGTAAGTTGTCTTCTCGTTCAGCCATGTGTGTTTTTCTTGGTTATGGGGATGGTCAAAAGGGTTATCGTTGTTATGATCCTCATGCAAGAAAACTTTATGTATCTCGTAATGTTGTTTTTCTTGAGCACATCTATTTTTACTCTGTTTCCTCTGATTCTCAGATTACCAAGAGTTCTGAACTAACCCATATTGATCTTTTTGGTCCTAATGATAGCGCTTCTAGTGATTGTAATATTGAGAATTGCAGGACAAATACTACTACTCCACATGATGACATCCCTCTTGTCCCCACGGCTGTCCAACCACCTCCTGCGATTGTTGATCCTCCTCGTTACCTTTCTCGTCAACGTAAGTCTACTCAGTTACCTGATTTTGTCTATTCAACTTACTCAACTTCGTTTGCTTCTTTCTTAACCTCTATTCACAGTTTGTCTGAGCCCTCTTCCTATAAAGAGGTTGTTCTTGATCCTCTTTGGCAACAGGCTATGGCAGAAGAACTATCTGCATTGCACAAAACCAACACTTGGGAATTAGTACCTCTTCCTCCTGGAAAACGTGCTATTGGGTCTCGTTGGGTATACAAGATCAAAACTAAGTCTGATGGGTCAGTTGAGCGCTACAAAGCACGTCTTGTTGCTAAGGGTTTCTCTCAACAATATGGTATGGATTATGAAGAAACTTTTGCTCCTGTAGCCAAGATGACTACTATTCGTACTCTTATTGCAGTTGCATCTATTCGTCAATGGCATATTTCTCAAATGGATGTTAAAAATGCCTTTTTAAATGGTGAGCTTCATGAAGAAGTCTATATGGTCCCTCCACAAGGAGTTTCTCATGATCCAGGGGAAGTATGTAAGTTAAAAAATGCTCTATATGGTTTTAAACAAGCTCCTCGAGCTTGGTTTGAGAAATTCTCTATTGTGATCACTTCTCTTGGTTTTCGCTCTAGTGAACATGATTCTGCATTGTTTATAAGGTCCACCACTCATGGTCGCATTATACTTTCTCTATATGTTGATGATATGATTATTACAGGTGATGATGTTAGTGGAATTAATGAGTTGAAATTGCAGTTAGCCAAACAGTTTGAGATGAAGGACTTGGGAACTCTTCGCTATTTCTTGGGGATTGAAGTTGCCTACTCTCCTAGAGGCTACCTTCTTTCTCAATCCAAGTACATTGCCAACATTCTTGATCAGGCTCGTCTTTCTGATACTAGAGCAGCAGATACTCCTCTTGAGTTGAATGTAAAATATGCTCCCTCGGATGGTGTTCCTTTACCAGATTCCACTTTGTATCGTACTTTGGTTGGCAGCTTAGTGTATCTTACGATTACCAGACCTGACATTGCTTATGCTGTTCATGTTGTTAGTCAGTTTGTTGTCTCCCCCACTACAGTACATTGGGCAGCAGTTCTTCGGATTCTTCGTTATCTTCGAGGAACTCAATTTCAAAGTCTTCTCTTTCCATCGTCATCCTCATTGGAGTTACGAGCTTATTCTGATGCTGATTGGGCTGGTGATACCACTGATCGTAAATCCACCACAGGATTTTGTATCTTTCTTGGAGACTCTCTTATTTCTTGGAAGACTCTCTTATTTCTTGGAAGAGTAAGAAACAAGACTTTGTCTCTCGCTCTTCTACAGAAGCTGAGTATCGTGCTATGGCATCCACTACCGCTGAAATAATTTGGTTGCGTTGGCTTTTGTCTGATATGGGTATCTCTCTTTCTAAGCCAACTCCGATGCACTGCGATAACAAGAGTGCTATTCAAATTGCTCACAACTCGGTCTTTCATAAACGCACCAAACACATTGCGATTGATTGTCATCTTACTCGTCATCATCTTCAGCATGGAACTATTACTCTACCATTTGTCTCTTCTTCTTTACAGATTGTTGATTTGTTCACAAAGATGCATTCCATTAAACGTTTCCGTTTTTTAGTTGACAAACTCTCGATGCTCCATGTTAATGCATCGTGAGTTTGAGGGGAGATATTAGATAATATTATTATATATTAGTAGTAAGGGTATTTTAGATATTTTCTATTTTCCTATATATATACTCATTGTAACCCTATTAACTTTAGTTTGGTTCATTATATGTTATGAAACTCTAGAGTGGTTGTTTCTCTTCTTCCTCTTTCTTCCTCTTTTCAATGTTAACAGTCCATACACAAATGAAAGACTTGCTATTTGGGTTTCTATAGAAGCGTGAACGACAAATGCAACAAGACAAAAACACCAAGAAATACTAATTTTATTTAATAATCATAAACCCACCCTTGTACCATTATAACCAGAAAATATGTATAATGATCAAATGTCAATGAAGAGGTAGAGTGACAAAATAATATTAGAAGAAGAGTTGTGAGAGAAAAAAGATAAAGGAAGGTTATGTTATAAGTAGAAATAAAGAATGTTGTTAAAAATGTAATACGTTGGTGTAATAGGAAGTAAGAAATAGAGAGAAATTAAAAAGTTAAAATAACTATAGAAAAATTGTTTCTTTACATGGTCGAAGTGATGAGATCTCTTGGATGGTGGGGAAGTTAGTTGGGGCTCGTAATGGAGTACGAGAGATGCACTACATCTGGACCCAATTGAACTTATTAGGAAATTATATTATATACTCCTTCGTTTATACTTTTACTTAATATTTTATGCAAATTATTTATTTTACTCTTTTTATTTTTCAAAAACGTAATAATAATTTGTATTCACTAAAATCAATTTGAGTATCAGAAAAATTAAAAAAAAAGTTTTTTTGTGTTTCACAAAATTTAAACTTTGTGTACACAAATGTGTTTTAGAAAATCGAACTATATACTGGAATTTTTTTTTTTAGATTTTTCGATACTCAAATGTATTTTATAAAATTTAAAGTGTGTACCATACTTTTTTTTTAAGTTTTTCAATACATAAATGTCTTTTAAAAAATTGAACTTTGTGTGCCAAAAATCATATCTTTTTATAAGTTTAAGTATCAATTTGAGTTGATTCAGCTATAAACTCTAATTTTAACAAATTCAAAAATGAAATTGAGTTTATCCGAGTAGATTTCAAACATGATTTTTGATATTTTTCATTTCGGCTTTCACAATCTTTTTTTTTATTAGTTTGATTTTATTTTTATTTTTTATTTTTTATAATTGACTTTTTTTAAACTAAAAATTTATTTAAAAGCAAAAACAAAAAAAAAAACTGGACGACATAAATCTAACCTAAAAAAAGAAAAAAGTATTAAAAATTGTTCTTCCAATAATGCATGTTTTCTAACCCTTTGGCTGAAATCTATATATATAAAGTCGTAAATTTATGCATGTTTTCTAAATTGATGTTTTTTATTTCTACTTTTTTTGAGTAATATTAAAAGATATTTTTTGTCGATTTGTTTTTTTTTTTTTTTCATTTATAAATTTACTTCTTCACTTTATGTTGTTTTTAATTCCTCCTTTATTTTTATCTTTTTTTTTATATTATATCTATCACACCCATAGATATCAAAATATTTATTTTATTTGTTTCTTTTATCTTTTATACGTTTGTATTACAATACACACACTTATATATGATTAAAAATTTTGATATTTAAAATTTGTTTAAAAGTAGTGCTCACTTTCATTTGGTTGACACTTATATTATATATTAAATCTGGTAATACATAATCAACTTAATTCACTGTATTAAAAATTCAACTTTCTACTAGTGAGAGTAAATACGTACAACAGTTGACAAACTTTTTTTAAAAAATATAACAATAAAATAGAAATAAATAAAAAATATTGGTAAGTGTGAAATAAATAAATACATAAAATAGTAATATGAATGGTAAATACTTAGTTAAAAGGATGAAGTGTTTAAAATTATAAAAATATATAAAGTATAACAAGTAAAAGGCATCACAAGTGTAACAAAATACAATAATTGATATATTTAATTATAATATTTTACATCTAAAAAACAGAAAGATAAAATTTATTTAAAATTATTATAAAATAGTATTATTAGCATTAAAATACCTCTATTTTTTTAATCAAAAATGTACTTTAAAATTTACGTTAGGTCTAAACAAAGGTTGAGTAGACCCTATGTTGAGCAATTTTTTATACTCTATCTTGACGTCTATTAATTATATCAACTTTATATTGATTGCTTAATACATATTTTGTTATACAATTTTAAAAAGTCTTATAGATAATTTTGTTCAAAAACTGTTATCGTTACTATTAACCTATAATCTTTATGTGCATCATGTTGATTATTATGACCTCGAAATAATCAGAATATATCAGTCTTTAATCAAATTAAAGCAATATTACATACACAGCGGAATTATAATGCGGCATACACGATTAGCAATTAAAAGTAAAAAGATAAATGATAGAATGCACCAAGATTTATCCTGGTTCAGTTGTCAACGAGACAACCTACATCCAGTCCTGACAATCCAACTGGATTTCAGCTTTTTCTCCAATAGAAAGAATTGTGAATTGTTTACAGATTGTCCAGTTTCCACGAAACCTATCTATCTCTCACAATCTCTTTCCTATTGCTCACCCCTTGGTCCTTGTAGTCAATCAGCAGACTCATACAAAATCAAAGTACGGCTCCTTCTTGATGAGGCCTCTCATCCAAGAAGATCACCACCAGTTTCTAGCTGGATTTCTAACAGTCGTTTTCTTTACAAAGTATTTATTTCAAACAGAATAAAAGAAGTCTTCAATCTTGAACAATGTGTCTTCTCACGAATCTGGTTATTCAATGATGGATTATGAGAACATTGTATTTTCTCTCAAGAATGCTTTTTCAGCTCTCTCAATGATTATGGATAATCTTTTTGGCTTTGATCTGAAAAAGTAATATCAGAATGTTAACAATGTGTTGTATTGTGTTAATGAGAGTTTTTGAGTGTTTATCATTGTTAATGAGAGAATGATTGAAAACAGTTTATATAGTTTCTGAAAAACAACTAATAAATCGATTTGCCAATCGATTCATTAAAGTTATAAAACAGGTCTAATCGATTTGCCAATCGATTATCGCGGGTCTTGTTTTTCTTGAATCTTGAAACTACATAAGCCAGTCGATTTGTCAATCGATTCCTTAAACAAACTCTTTTCAGTGAATTATGTTAAGACTTATATGCATCGATTTCATAATCGATTGCAGGTGTTTTGTTCAAAGTAAAAAACACACCAATCGATTACTTAATCGATTTATTAAGTCTCATAATTGATTTTACAAATACTCAGAATCGATTTGGCCACAAGCTCAAAGTTCACTGTGATTTCAAAAAGGTTGTTTTCAATCGACTTGCCAATCGATTGTGTTCAAGACAGTGACTTAGCTATTTTGATGTTAATCGACGTGCCAATCGATTTGGTAGTATTTGCCTAAAAATTTCTTACCTGATGTTTAGTTCAATTGATTTCCCAATCGATTGCAACCAAACTTAACATGATTGAAATTCACACAATAGATTGTCCAATCGATTGTGTTTGTCACAGGTCAAGTTATTTTTCAAATATTATCTAAGCAATCGATTTGCCAATCGATTACCCTAAAAATTGGATTCTCATTGTGACTTGATCAATCGATTTGCCAGTCGATTGGTTTCAATCAGTTTTACTTTGTGATGTGTACAATCGATTTGCCAATCGATTAGCCTGTAAAACAGGGTGCCACTGACTTGTGCAATTTTCATTTCTAATTGTGCCAGTCGATTGCCTAATCGATTATACAATCACAAACAGTTATGTTTCCTTACACCCTTGTTATGAAATCGATTTCCCAATCGATTTACTCAGTCAATGATCAACTTTTGTTGATTTCTTGTGTTCCAAGCAATTTGTATCAAGTGTGTAGGATTGAATTGTTGTTCCTGAAATCTTGCTCCAATTAAATGTTAGATTTATCATATGATGTATGAACATTGTATGTTTGTTAATTATGTCAAAATTAGGATTCAAAGGACTAAAGTCCAACAATCTCCCCCTTTTTGCATAAGTGACAATGATACAATTTTAACTTGAGTTGAGCATTTCAAGACATAATATTAACAACATTTTATAGCATATATGTACCATTATCATATCATAGAAACAGAAGTATCAGTGCATCTTAGCATAACAGTACACATGCTATTTATCAAAATCAGATCATTATTACATTAAAAAATTTACAGTCATCAGAGCAAATAAATGCAAGTTATAATTTTTCTCCCCCTTTGTCAGTTAAGGCAAAAAGGCAGAAAAAAAATTTCCTCCCCCTATGTTAAAGAACATAAGCAATGGGGATTGAAATCATAAAACAGTGTATCAGAGCAATTAATGAGCATATCAAAAAGGATTAAGACAAATGAATTCAGAGAGTAATGAGATAAACGTTTTAATTCATTAT
>NC_021163.2:38352857-38353507 GCF_000331145.2 Cicer arietinum | reverse complement strand
AATTTCCTCCCCCTATGTTAAAGAACATAAGCAATGGGGATTGAAATCATAAAACAGTGTATCAGAGCAATTAATGAGCATATCAAAAAGGATTAAGACAAATGAATTCAGAGAGTAATGAGATAAATGTTTTAGTTCATTATAGATATAGATCAAATGAGTACAACAAGTTATAGCAAAACAGCACAGATCCTAAACTCCTAATCACCTAACCTAGGCTGGTCCTCACTATTATCTACGGTAGAGGCAGAGACCGATGTATTACCCTCAGCAGGTGTCTCCTCAACGTGAGTCTCATGGTGGTCTAGGGGAGTTGGGTTAGGTTCCTCTGCTGCTTGACGACCGATGTCTGCAAAGTCTTCAAATGACAGCTTGATTCCCAAGTGAGCTTGAATCGCATCCACATCCTGAACAACCGAATTCAAGGATGCCTGGAGAGTCCTTAAGTTAGCTTCCATTCTGGACTGTGATTCTAGCATCTTGGCATTGTGTGCCATCTGAGCTTCTATGAATTCCATTATCTTAGCAACAAAATCAGGAGGGGCTGAGGCAGTAGCAGTTTGAGTCTGAGGTTGTGGCTGAGGTTGTGCTGGTTCAACAGTAGCCTGAGGTCTTATCCATACACCATGTAACCTTTTCAATTGCATTTG
>NC_021163.2:38315954-38351922 GCF_000331145.2 Cicer arietinum | reverse complement strand
CATGGCATCAGCCATGAGTTTTTCCGTTGGGGGTTCCTTTCGCTTTTTAGGCTTCTCTTGAACAGGAGCGGGTGCCTTGCCTTTGTCTTTGGCAAGTATTTTATGTGTAGGTATGGGTACTCTTTTTGTTAGAGTGGGTGGTGGTGAAAGGGTTTCACTGGTTGAAGATGATGAAGGTGAAGGAGTGCGTGCCTGGGTTTGTTTTACTCATGCCATACTCGTATATTGGAAGTAGATAGATTGTAGATAGAGTGTAGATAGCAACAAAATAACAATAGCAGAGACACAAGGATGAAGCAGACAGAGAAAATTAGTGAAAACTGAATAAATGCAGTGCAGAAATCGATTGAGAACTGTTCCTATTTAAACCCTTAATCGTGTAAATCGATTAGGTTACCGTTGCTGGTAATGTCAATCGATTTAGTAATTATTACTCATAACGGCTAGTCACAACGGTCATATTTCAAATCGATTCCCAAATCGAATTCCAGTTTTACTTAATCGATGTCCAAATCGATTGTCTTAACGTTAAAAGAAGAACTAGTCGATTTCCCAATCGATTGCAACCAAACTTAACATGATTGAAATTCACACAATAGATTGTCCAATCGATTGTGTTTGTCACAGGTCAAGTTATTTTTCAAATATTTTCTAAGCAATCGATTTGCCAATCGATTACCCTAAAAATTGGATTCTCACTGTGACTTGATCAATCGATTTGCCAGTCGATTGGTTTCAATCAGTTTTACTTTGTGATGTGTACAATCGATTTGCCAATCGATTAGCCTGTAAAACAGGTTGCCACTGACTTGTGCAATTTTCATTTCTAATTGTGCCAGTCGATTGCCTAATCGATTATACAATCACAAACAGTTATGTTTCCTTACACCCTTGTTATGAAATCGATTGCCCAATCGATTTACTCAGTCAATGATCAACTTTTGTTGATTTCTTGTGTTCCAAGCAATTTGTATCAAGTGTGTAGGATTGAATTGTTGTTCCTGAAATCTTGCTCAATTAAAATGTTAGATTTATCATATGATGTATCAACATTGTATGTTTGTTAATTATGTCAAAATTAGGATTCAAAGGACTAAAGTCCAACACATCACATAAGTGTAAAATCTAGTTATATAATATAACTTTTTTATATTTTATATTCTTACCTTAAAAATCATATTCATAAAAGACTCTTTAATTATAAGATGTACTTCAATGATGTTTATATCTTGAAAAAATTCTATAATATCTCCAAATCATGAGCAATCTTGTGATATAAATTCTCATAAGTAATAATGATATTTGGATTATTAACTTAAAAAATTGAATTATTAATTAGCAGTCATTGTATTATATAAGTATATATGTAATATAAATATCATTCTTAATATTGTTTTAGATTTTTGAAAAATAATTTTGTTAAAAAAATTATTTTTTAGCTAAAAATGAGAAGATAAAAATAGTAACGTCTCACATCCGATCCTTGTGATAGATGAGAGAGAAAGATGCCATAAATTTTAAAAATACTCCACTTAACTAAGTAATAAGAGAAAATTATGTAATTACCCTTACTCTTTTTGAAAAATCCAAAATTGCTCTCGATTAATTTTATCTAGGATTTTCTCTTTAATGTATCAGTTTCACGCAATCACTTGTGATCGTTTTTCTCCTTCCATGATATTTTGATATAGGTTTTTATCAAAATATATCCAGATCGTATTTATGTTGTTTCTATGCCTTTAATTTATTTTTACATTATACATATGTTGATACGATTTTTTTTTTTTGCTTTTGTATGTTTATTTGTTGTTTTTATGATGAATACTTAAGGTATATTAATCAATTTTAAAATGTGTCTAGAAAATAATAATTAAAAAAGTCACGTCTTTTATTGTAATTTTGTAGTTTAAAAAATCACTTTTATAAAATTGTATACAAGCAGATTAAAAAGCATTTAAAAAAAATCATTGTTATGATAATAAACAAACAGAAATCAAAAAATCATTTTTAAACAAATCTCTACAAAATAATCTCTAAATTTTTTTAATTAAAAATAATTTTTAGGCTTAATTGCACTTTTGGTCTCTCTATTATTATCAATTTATGAAATTGATACCCCTATTTTCAAAGTCGACATTTTTTGTCCCTCTCTTATATTTTTGAACTAAAAAAAGACAATTTGACATATTTTTAATGACACGACATACAATTCTATAATATAGAACCATTTAGATGCATTAATTATTCATATGTCATTAATTAAATTAAAAGTATGAAAAATTTCCGAAATTGAAATATAAGTTTTTATGACATTTTATTCCAATTTCATAAGTATTAATCATTCTACATCATCTTATCATATATCATGTTATTTAAAACATCTTACATCATCATTTTTTAGTCAAAAAATCAAAAGAAGAGATCAAAATTGTCGACTTTTAAAATAAAGAAACCAATTTTGTGAATCAATAAAAATAGAAACATTAAAATTATAATTAAATTTTATTTTTATTTAAACTCAAATGAACATAACTTAATTAATAGCGCTATTTAAAATAAATGCTATAAAATACTTGAAAAGTGTATGTAAATGCTTTCAATACATAGAGCTTTATGATTAAACGTTATAAATTGCAATAAAATTGTAATGTGCTAGCTGCTCGTTCTCTATTTGCACTTTTACTCCAAGTTTTCTCTCAAAAAACAAATACATGTTCATCTTACTTTCTCTCAAAACCAGAAACCCTTGTATTCCCTCAAAATCAGAAACCTTTTTTTTTCTTCCCTTCTTTCTTTGCGCTAATAATATATGTGATTAAACCCTTGTTCATGGACTCATATATAAAAAAAAAACGGAAACATCATTTTTATGAAATAAAATAGCAATAATAATAAGTAAAGGTCTAATTTTGAGACCTAGAAGCTTCAGGAAATAAAGGGGCACAACACAGGTGTGTGCGGGTGAGGAGATGGCGGCGATGTGATAATGGTAAATGCGATGGGAAGTTTGCGCCCTTCGTCGTAGGTGACGGGAAGTTCATCTTCTTCTTCTTCTTCTATAGTTTCTTCTTTTGATTTCTTTTCATATCTTTAAAACATTTCCTTCCCTATTAATGTATTTGATTTTGGTGCTTTGACAATATGGTAGAAAGATACGTGATGTTGAGAATGATAGGTGGTGTGTATGTTGCTACTGTTTTCTGGTTTGAAATGAGGTGATGGATGCATGATGGTGTTTAGGCAAAGAAGGAGGTTAACGATGATGGTTTTATGGGGGGTTTGCAAAATTTTTTGGTTCTCTACATTTTTCATTTACCCTTCCTACATTTTTTCTTCTCTTTTCTGTTTCTTTTTGCAGAAAAATTTCTCCTTTGTTAGATTTTTTTTTTCCCTCAATTTAAAAATTAAAATGATGAAACTTTTGTGTCTATGAGATAAAATTGAGTTTTGATTTTTTATTTATTTATTGTTTTGCATAAATTATGGAACTATGTATAGATGTAAAAGAAAAAGAGAGTAATTCCGAACACAACATTAACACTACAATGATTTAAGAAAATAAATTAATGCAATGTAATTAAGGTGTCAGTATCATGTCGGTGTTGGAAACGAACACATATCAGACACCACAACATGCCTTTGATCATAAGTGTCAATGCTACATAGTCAGTAAGCTCACTACTAGAAAAATAGGATTTCGCGTCTAATAGGTCAAAAACCTGAAGCTAATGTTGATTTAGCGTCGGCCAAACACCATTCGACGATGTATTAGCGTTGGCCAGGCCTACGCTACAACGACGCTATCAACAAAATTCAAACATCCGACGCTAAAAATGTCATTTGACACGTCAGCTGGGGAAAAAATGGTTGCGTCGGAGGGCCGACGCTAAAGTCAATCAACTATAGTCAACAAAATATGTAGCGTCGGCCCACCGACGCGAAAGTCAAATTAAAAGTCAAATGTATTTATAATGTAGCGTCGGACTGGCCGACGCTAAGTTCAAATTTATTTAGTTTTTTATTTTTAAATTTTTAGCCCCTGTTTAATTTAATTTTTTTTTTTATATAAAATAATTGATAGCTAAGAAACATTAAAAGTCATTGCATTGACAACATAACAAATGCACCAGAGTATTAAATAACTTAACAAAGTATCATGTGTTCTGAAACTACAAAATAACAAGATAGTATCGAATAACAACTTTAACAAAGTTACTTAATACATAATTGTCAACAAATTACTACAAAAAGTAAGCATAAATATGACATTAAGGTTCGTCCAGCGACAAGTCGTCCAAATTATGATCGTAATGAGGATGCGAAGGAGGATGACTCACAGTAGATGATCCACCAGCTGATTGACGGTGCAAAGCGTCACTTTTATCTCCAAAAAATTGCTTTAATGCATCAAAATCATTCTCTAACTTCTTTGAACGCTCCCTAGCCTCTCAGCGACCTTGGTAGCCACTTGAGCATTGGCCATTGCATCTTGAGCAATTTCTTTATCTCTAATTCTAGCTGCCCTTTCCGCTTCTAAAGACATCCCAATCATAGAATTAGAAGGATTCTGGGAATGTTGTGCAAGCGATACACACCCATGAACGTTAATAGACAAGTCTCCTGTACCATAAACTCGACCACGAGTGCGACCCCCTGCAGATTCAGTCCATAACTTAAGTATTGTCCCTCCATCTACCTCTTTAGCACTTTCTTCACTTGTTTCGCCAAGTTGAGTTTGTACTTCCTCCAATTTTTTTTTAAAATGTTCCCTGATAAATGGAAAAAATTAATAACATAATATATGATCAAATTTCTAAAATAAATTAAACAAACAAATCAAGATATAGATAACATACTAACTTACACCAATGTGTGTATAATAAAGGGATTGCTCTTCTAGGACTCTTGCTGTAAACATCACAGCATCGACCAAACACAAGAAACCATTGCTCGAATTTAACTTGTCATAATTAATTTAAGACAAAATTTCAACAAATGTCTTCAGCAAAATAAAACTGACGAATAACATAAAATTTGTAACAAAACATGAAACCCAAACAACATCCTCATAACAATGTTCTCTAAACAGAAAATAAATAACAAATAAGCACCTTAAAGTCGTTCAAGTATTGGTGGCTCTAGTGTAAATCTGTTGGCTAGCATGTGCAGATACCAACCTAATCAACCCTTTCTATTGACTAATCCTACAATGCTTGTCACTATTAAATAATTCTACTACTGGCCAGGGAGAAGAGTACAAATTTATTTGGCCAAACGACTAAACGGCATAAAACCTAAACGACTACACTGAAATGCCATAAAACCTTTGAAATGCCATAAAACCTAAACAAGAATACACAACTAAAATGCAATAAAACCTAAACGGCTACACTGAGAGTGAGACGACGACACTTACATTGAGAATCGACCACATATGAGAGTGAGACGGCGACACTGAACGACGACTCTAAGAGTGACAGTGACAGGTTCAAAAGGGTCATAGGTTCGAGAGGGGGATGGGTTCAACGGCAATACTCACGACATTGAGAGGAATGAGAATTGATGACAAAGTGTGAGAGAATGGCTCACCAATATGGATTCAATATTAATCGGTGATGGATTCAATATCAGATTCAAAATGTAGGGTTCAACGATGACAAAGTGTGAGAGAAGAGCTCACCAATATGTTATTAATTTTACAATCTGAGGGCTCAATATGATTTTACAAATAATATTAAAAAATTTAAAAATAAAATAGCGTCGGCCTCTCCAACGCTACATATTAAAATAAAAATTAAATGAATAAACTAGCGTTTGATTTATTTTACTTAGTGTCGGCTACTCCTACGCTAATTGTTAATAAAATTGAGAAACAAAATTTGTTACCTTAGCGTCAGCTAAACCGACGCTATACCGACGCTAAGTAGCGTCGGAGTCGGATAATGGCAGCTAAAATGAAATTTTCTAGTAGTGGCTCTTTAGTGTTCATTTTACATAGTATGCTTAATATATTCCAAGTTATTTTGACATATTTATTTGGTATTCATTCTCTGGTAAAAAAAAAAACAGCAGAAAATGTTGGTGATGCATTGAGAGAACTCTCAAATGATAATTTGGTAATATTTCCTTGTTATCTTTTTCCTATGAATTTTTTTGAATCAATAGATTATTTAATCTTTCAGCTACCATTAGAAACTAAAAGTTCTTTAGATAAATCAATTCAAAAGTTGTCCACCCCTCACAGAAGGGGTGAAGCTACTTGGAGAGCTATTTAAAAGGTAATACTTTGTATTTAAAATTATGTCACATTTTTCAGACTTTCCATAAAATGAAGGATATTATGTTGGTGTTGATTTTTTCGATTTTTAGTATCCTGCAAATTTTTTAAGTTAATTTATGGATTTTTGTCACGACGACGGGGTTGACTTTTTTAATATCTTGTTGGTTTATGTATTTGACGCCTATATAGATACTTGAATATCATGTTAGGGTCATTTTATTAGAACTTTTTATTTTTTCATTGCAAGCCTAAGCAACTCATTACTTTTTCTTTATGCATATTAACACAATAATTTATTTTTATTAATTGGTTTTAAGAGTCACGAGTCAATACTTCGGTGATGGATCAGGAAAATATAAGAATAGAAAGTTTGTTAATATCTTAATTCTTATTCTCAGTTTCAAGCATTGTATAGTTCATTTGATTTTGAGTTTATTATTGTAAGATTATGTATGCTCCTATATTGATTGATGTTTTCACATATTATGGAGGGAGTATTGAAGAAACCTAAGTCTCTTTTTAATAGTTTTCCATTGTCATAAAGAGAAAAAATGTTCATCAAAACTTATAGTGATTTGACTCGGTTGGTATAAAAAAATGTACACCTCTATGACATGAGTGCTATGAAAGATTTGGATAATTAGTGATGATAGATTTTCTTTAACTTCGAACATATGATATTATGTCTTACACAAGTAACTAATAGCATACGGGGTGAAGATTCATATTTATGGTTTCAAATATTATGTCAAGCTTGTTCTTTAAAATATCTTAATTGCAATTTGAAATATTTTAACTATTTTTTTTTTTTTTTGTTATTCCAGTCAACTGATGTTGCAAGTGTGTCTATTTCATTCAAAGATGCAAGAGGATTATCTCATGCTAACATAACTTATTTTTATTTCTTGTTTTCTTACAATAACATTTCTTGTTGGTTATTATGAATTGAGTTGTATACTCACATTTTATATTTTAAATACATTTATGTTACTACGGCTATACTTTTAAGGAAAGCTTGAACATTTTGATAAATTTATTACATATTTTATAATTGTTACAAATTAAGAAAATATATAAATATTAGTAATTAAATCATCATAATTAATTAAGGTAAAAAAAACGTAGTAATTATTAACGATATTGAATTTTGATATCGAAATATAATAGGGCACATGTTACGACGGCTATAAAGATTTGGTCAAATTTTCAAAAATAAACAAAAAGACAAAAATAAACACTATAAAATATATTTTTGGCGTAGTGAATCAAATTTTCAAATAAACAAAAAGTGTTTGCTTAACCAATATGTGTCCATTTACAATTAAGTGCATAAGGGGGAGTTATGATAAAGTTTGTTTTAAAATTCATCCCCACTTACTGTATTATGAGTATTTATCTCATTCCCCATATTTTAGCGGATGAGGTCTTAAGACTCATGAATTCATTTTGGTGGGATTCTAGTGATCATAGTCAGATAAATGTTCGTTGACTTTCGTGGACAACTTATATGTAGTACCTCAATTTTATTCGACTATTTAAAAATAATTTTAAAAATAGATAAAAATATGTTTAATAAATATTTTACACTTGTTATCACTTAAGTAAGAAAATTGTCATTTTGAATTTGGTCTATTTTAAGTTTATAAGTGTTCCCATTACATTACACCAAAGAAAACATAAAATAAAATAAAACAAAAAATATTTCTTCTTCTTACTTATATACATAGACAAAACATTTGTTTCTTCCATGTTGGTTATTGTTTTTTTACTCTTTTACTAATAAAGTTATGATCTTCATTCAGATTACACACAATAAAAAAGATAAGCTATACTCTTTTCTATTTCCATCTCTGCGGTTCCATAATTTCATTTACATCTCTGCAATTATATAATTTATGCAAAAACAATCTAAAAACTAGAGTTCAATTTATCTCATAGACACAAAGATACAACCTTATAATCTATAAATTGAGACAAAAACACTACACCAGAAATGACATTTAACAGCGCCCATTTTACAGCGCTTTCTAAACACAAGCGCTGTTGTAATTATATTTTAAAAATAACGGAACCTATTACAGCGCTTTTTATGTAAAGCGCTGTAAAACAAGCGCTGTAGTAGGTCATATAACGTTTGTGCATCACGTTATAAGGATTTTACAGCGCTTGTCAAAAAAGCGCTGTAAACGGAAGCGCTTTCGTAAATGTGTTACAGCGCTTTTTTCACAAGCGCTGTAAAACACATGCGCTTTCATTGAATTTAACTACCTATTACAGCGCTTTTTTCACAAGCGTTGTAAAACACATCCGCTTTCATTGAATTTAACTACTTATTACAGCGCTTTTTTCACAAGCGCTGTAAAACACATGCGCTTTCATTGAATTTAACTACCTATTACAGCGCTTTTTTCACAAGCGCTGTAAAATACATGCGCTTTCATTGAATTTAACTACCTATTATAGCGCTTTTTTCACAAGCGCTGTAAAACACATGCGCTTTCATTGAATTTAACTACCTATTACAGCGCTTTTTTCACAAGCGCTGTAAAACACATGCGCTTTCATTGAATTTAACTACCTATTACAGCGCGTTTTTCACAAGCGCTGTAAAATACATCTTTCAAATAATTATATACGTTGGAAACCCTCATATCCTCTACATCTTTCAAATAATTATATACGTTGGAAACCCTCATATCCTCTACATCTTTCAAATAATTATATACGTTGCGAACCCTAATATCCTCTACGTACTGTGCGGCCATCTACGTTGTCTAAGGTATTTTTTACACATGATCTGTTATGTTTTGAAATTGTCAAAAATTGTCAAAAACTCATACCACATGATCTGTTCTGTTTTGAAATTGTTAGTTGATATTGGTTTCTTTTTGAAACTTGTTGATATGTTTTGAAAGCTTATTATTTTTGTTACTGCATTTATATAGGTGGTATAATATGGATAGGAAATGGATTTCAGCCAATCGATTGTCAAAAGAGTATGAAATTGGAGTGAAGGAGTTTGTTGAGTTTGCAGTGAAGAATGCAAAAGATCCAAATAGAGTAGTTTGTCCTTGTTTAAAATGTTGTTTTGGAAAACGTGTTAGAGAAGATGAATTAGAAGGACATCTAGTATGTAATGGAATTGATCAAAGCTACACATGTTGGATAAGACATGGTGAGAAAAAAAAAGGAAACATTAATTTTGAGAATAGTTCTACATATGCTTCAACTGATTTCGATACAGATACATATGAGCCGGACCGAGTTGATGAGATTGCAAAAGCAGTTGAAGAAGATCTTCGAGATTGTCCTAAAATGTTTGAAAGTTTGTTGAGTGATGCAGAGAAAGAATTATATAATGGTTGTACTAAATTCACAAGACTGTCAGCGATATTAAAGTTGTACAACTTAAAAGCGAGTAATGGATGGTCTGATAAAAGCTTTACGGAATTATTAACACTCATAAAAGATATGTTGCCAGATGATAATGAACTTCCCAGTCGGACCTACGAGGCTAAACGGATTTTGTGTTCTATTGGAATGAGTTACGAAAGGATTCATGCGTGTCCTAACGATTGCATTTTATTTCGAAACGAATATGAACTACTTAAGGCGTGTCCGAAATGCAATGTCTCTCGATATAAGAAGAAAGAATCTACTCCAGCAAAAGTCGTGTGGTATTTTCCTATAATACCAAGATTTAGGCGCATGTATCGCAGTGAAGAAGATTCAAAACACTTGACATGGCATGCAGATGAAAGAATTAGAGATGGAATGTTTCGACACCCTGCAGATTCCCCACAATGGGCAAAAATTGATCACGAGTATCCTGAATTCGGGATAGAGTCAAGAAATCTAAGACTTGCACTTTCTACTGATGGAATGAATCCACATGGTCTTCAAAGCATCTCACATAGCACGTGGCCTGTGATTTTGGTAATATATAACCTACCTCCATGGTTATGTATGAAGCGTAAGTTTATGATGTTGTCTCTGTTAATTTCTGGACCCAAACAACCGGGGAATGATATCGACGTATACTTGACTCCTCTAATCGAAAATTTAAAAAGTATGTGGGAGACAGGTGTGGAAGTTTATGATGGGTATAAGAAAGAATGTTTCAATTTAAGGGTTATGTTGTTCGGCATAATTAATGATTTTCCAGCATATGGTAATTTATCAGGATATAGCATTAAAGGTCAGTGTGCATGTCCTATATGTGAAGAGAGTACAAATTGGATGCGGTTGAAACATTGTAAGAAGAATGTGTTTCTTGGACATCGTAGATTTTTACCTTATAGTCATCAGTATCGTGGGTGGAGAAATGCATTCAATGGAAAATCAGAGGAAGGTAAAGCTCCTTTAGCACCGACTGGATATCAAATACTTGAAAAAGTACAAGGTTTGACCAATAAATTTGGCAAACCTTTTGCGGGAGAGCTGGTGAAAACTGGGTGGAAGAAAAAGTCAATTTTCTTTGAATTGCCATATTGGAAGTCATTGTATGTAAGACATTTCCTCGATGTGATGCATATTGAAAAAAATGTATTTGAAAGTGTTATTGGTACGTTACTCAATGTTCCAGGAAAGTCTAAAGATGGCGTCAATGCAAGATTGGACTTGGTCGATATGGGAATAAGAAATGAACTGGCTCCAGTAAAGAAAGGAAATCGCACATATCTACCTCCAGCCGCTCATACTCTATCTAGAAAGGAAAAAATTGTTTTATGTAAATTTCTACACGAAGTTAAAGTTCCAGAAGGATACTCTTCGAACATTAAAAATTTGGTTTGTATGAAAGACCTCAAGTTAAAAGGTTTGAAGACCCATGATTGTCATATTATAATGGAGCATTTGCTACCAATAGGTATACGTTCCATTTTACCTGAAAAAGTTCGACTAGCCTTAACTAGATTATGTTTCTTCTTCAGGGAAATTTGTAGTAAAGTGATCGACCCTCAGAAATTACCGACATTGCAGAGGGAAATTGTTGTTACTTTGTGTGAGCTTGAAATGTATTTCCCACCATCGTTTTTTGATATAATGGTTCACCTTACTGTTCATCTGGTTAAGGAGACACAACTTTGTGGGCCAGCTTATATGAGATGGATGTATCCGATAGAACGATATATGAAAATATTAAAAGGGTACGTAAAAAGTAGAAGTCGACCAGAAGGTTGTATTGCTGAACGATACATTGTTGAAGAGGCTGCTGAATTTTGTACTGAATATCTGTCCAATGTTGAATCCATAGGGCTTCCCATGTCTCGTCATTCGGGAAGACTATCAGGAGAAGGGATAACTGGAAGGAGACTACTGACTATATCAAGGACAGAATGGGAGCAGGCACAATTGTATGTTCTGCACAATGATGATGAGGTTCAACCGTATGTTACAATACACATTGATCAGTTATCTCGTTTGAACATGAATAGGAATCAAAATTGGATAACTCGAGAGCACAATCGAAGTTTTGTAACATGGTTAAAAAATCACATAATGTCAAAATTTGATATAGACCCCGGATCAATTTCAAATAGATTGAGGTGGCTAGCAAATGGTCCGAGCTTACATGTCTTTTCTTACACTGGTTATGTTATTAACGGCTACACATTTTATACCAAAGAACAAGATGATCAGACCACTATGCAAAATAGTGGAGTCACTCTCGTAGCTGAAGCGATGCATGTCTCAAGTGCAAAAGACAAAAACCCAATATATGCAAATCTATCATATTTTGGGGTTATCGAGCGCATATGGGAGTTAGACTACACAATGTTTCGTGTTCCCATATTTGGTTGCAAGTGGGTCGATAATAATAATGGCGTTCGGATTGATGAGTCAGGATTCTTGCTTGTCGATTTTAATAGGGTGGGATACAAAGACGAGCCTTTTATTTTAGCGTCGCAAGCTCAACAAGTGTTTTATGTCACTGATCCTTCTAATGATAAATGGTCTGTTGTCCTATCGACCAATAAAATAAGTGATGATAACAATAATGATGAAGATGTTGGTAATGATCTTTTATTTGCAACATCACAACAACCACATGAAATTGATTCAACTGATGATGGTTTATATCTTAGAGATGATCATGATGAGGGAATTTGGATTAATCCATCGTTTCGTATTGTAAATGGACAAACAAATGTGAATGTCACCAGGAAAAGAAGAAGGGCATCTTAATGTATATATATGTTTAATTGTTTTATATAAGCTATGCATGTAATCTGAACTGTGTTATTGTAAATATGCATGTAATCTGAATTGAGTGTTTTATACTAAGTTCTGATTAATTTATTTTCTGATTAATTTATTTTCTGCTTATATTTAGCTTGATTTGAGTGTTTTATACCAAGTTCATGTAACAATGAGTGTTTTATATTTAGCTTGATTTACATGAACTGAACTGAATATAAATTAGTAATTTACATGAACTGAACTGAACTGAATAGAGAGATTCTCTTTTGCTCAGTGCATATATATATATAGATTCTTCAGAATACTCATTTCTAATAATTCATCATCTCCTAAAGTATTGTGATAAAGACAATGATAACAATATTTTTAATCCAATAAACAATGATAAAAATGTTTTTAATGTCATCCCAACCCAAATAAACCAAACACAAAAATAAAATAAAGAGACATTTTACAGCGCTTATCTTAAAAAGCGCTGTAAAAGATCCTTTTAAAAATAAAATAATGAGTGTTTTATACCTTTTACAGCGCTTTTCACACAAAGCGCTGTAAACGACTCTTTTGAAAGTGAGTAAAAAAGACATTTTACAGCGCTTATTTGACAAAGCGCTGTAAAAAAGCTTTAAAAATAATATTCATCAGACACCTAATTTCTTCAAACACCTTGTACGCATCATGGGAATCCAAAAAACATCAGACACAAACCCATTTCTTCAAACACCTTGTACGCATCATGGGAATCCAAAAAACATCAGACACAAACCCATTTCTTCAAACACCTTGTACGCATCATGGGAATCCCCAAAAACACCAGACACAAACCCATTTTTCGCAACATGGCAATGATCCTGAATACCAATTAAGTTTCGATTTAAGAAGGAAAGAGAATGTAAAGAGATAAAAAGGGTGTTGAGGTGGAGATTGAATTGTGAAAGAGTAAGCTTTGATGTTTGTGAAGAAGATGCATAAAAGGAGAAGAGTTTGGTGAAGAGGAAGGGATTTTTGTGGTGACCAGTTACTACTATGTGGGTTTTGCATGCATGTTGAGCTTGTTTAAAAAATAACATAACATAACAAAACACAAAAACAATAAGGCCTTTTACAGCGCTTATTTGGAAAAAGCGCTGTAAAAGAGCCTTTTAAAATTAACATAAAGAGACATTTTAGAGCGCTTATGTGGAAAAGCGCTGTAAAAGGCTTTAAAAAACATTCATATAACATAATAACACACGGAGGTCTTTTACAGCGCTTATTTGGGAAAAGCGCTGTAAAAGAGCCTCTTAAAATTAACATAAAGAGACATTTTAGAGCGCTTATGTGTAAAAGCGCTGTAAAAGGCATTCAAATAACATAATAACACACGGAGGTCTTTTACAGCGCTTATTTGAAAAAAGCGCTGTAAAAGAGCCTTTTAAAAATTTAACTAAAGAAGCCTTTTAGAGCGCTTATGTGTGAAAGCGCTGTAAAAGGCATTCATATAACATAATAACACACGGAGGTCTTTTACAGCGCTTATTTGAAAAAAGCGCTGTAAAAGAGCCTTTTAAAAATTTAACTAAAGAAGCCTTTTAGAGCGCTTATGTGTGAAAGCGCTGTAAAAGGCATTCATATAACATAATAACACACGGAGGTCTTTTACAGCGCTTATTTGAAAAAAGCGCTGTAAAAGGCATTCAAATAACATAATAACACACGGAGGTCTTTTACAGCGCTTATTTGAAAAAAGCGCTGTAAAAGGCATTCAAATAACATAATAACACACGGAGGTCTTTTACAGCGCTTATTTGAAAAAAGCGCTGTAAAAGAGCCTTTTAAAAATTTAACTAAAGAAGCCTTTTAGAGCGCTTTACAAAATAAGCGCTGTAAAAGGCTTATAAAAAGCGCTGTAAAAGTGTTACGTATATATAACAGTTACCTCTTCAGTTTCCTCTTCATTACGTAACCTTCATCTCAACCTTCATTTCTTCTCTTCTTTTGCAAACCCTATCATCCCGTCCTTTACGAACCTTATTTCCACGATCATCTCCTTCATTTCGAACCTTATTTCCATCCAAGATCATCTCTCCCATTTCACACAATATATTTTCATTGAAATACGTAACCCTCATTACGTATTTCTTCAAACCGTATTTCTGTGAACCATATTTCTGTGAACTTTCTGCAAACCCTCTTTTCTTTGCATTTCGTCTTTCTTCGAACCATCATTATTCAGGTATTGATGTTATTAAATTTTTGTAATCATTAGAATGCATGTTGAGCTTTTTTAAGATATACTGATACATGTTGAGTTTGTTTATAATAATGCATGATCCATGTTGAGCTTGTTGATGTTATACTAAAGTGCATGTTGAACTTGTTGTAGTTAAATGGATACAAACAAAGATTTAGAAGTTCAAAATGAAGAAGTTGGCACCTCTAAGACTTACGAAAAAGAAGTCAAACGTGGTGCAACTATCATGCAAAGGGTGATTAAAGCACGGAGCAGTGGCATTAAATTTGAGGTATACTATATATACTCTGTTTGCTGTGTGTTTTTTTATCTTTTTTTAGGGTTTAGGGCATGTACTTACTATATGAGTTTATTAGGTTGGCTGGAACGAGAGTGGTCAGCCAGTTGACCCCAACAGCTCCATGTTTGTAAGCTACATTGGGGCTGTTGTTCGTCAAAATGTCCCAATAACAATAGACAACTGGAGAGATAAGGCGTTGAAGGATGCCAAAGATATCATCTGGAATGACATTCAAGTAAATATTTTGATCTACTCTTTTGTCATTTATAATTTTTTTTCTGTAAAATACATTACTTATAATTGTTTTCATTGCAGACCACTTTTGTTCTTGATGAGGAACGAAAGTCATATGTTTTGAGAGTTGCTGGGAAAATCCATCGTGGATTTAGATCCCATCTCTCAAATTTCTATCTAAAAGATAGAGAAGGAAACACAAATGCTGAACCTCCAAAGATATATCAACATTATATATCAAAGGATGAATGGAGTGCATTTGTTTCCAAACGTTCTGACCCGGCGTTTGTCGTAAGTGATTAATTTATTAGCATTTGTGTTTTATTATTCATATTCGTAGCGTATTTTAAATTTTTACACAATTGCTATTTTTTTTTTATATAGAATATTAGTAAGGCAAATCGCGAACGGGCAAGCAACCCAAAACACCCATACAAGAAATCACGTATGGGATATGCACGCCTTGAACAAAAAATTGTAAGTAATTAAACATCACTTGTAATTTGTATTATAAACTATAGTGTGTAACTAATTTGTATTATTTTGTTTATGATTTTAACGAATAGAGAAAAGACACCCAAGCCGATCAACCCTTGGGTCGTCATATCTTATGGAAGGAAGCGCGTGTTAACAAAGAAGGAGTGGTTGATAATGAAAATGTCAAGAAAGTTGTAGAACTTTGTGTAAGTATATTATCACTTTAATATTTTTTAATATTGTATTTTAAAAATGCTATTGAACTTATCTTTTTAATGTTACATGTATTTTAGGAAACTATTGAACAAAGTTCTGAAACTCAAGAGGGCAACAAGGATACGTGCAGGGACATTCTTGGGAAAGTGTTTAATGTCCCTGAGTATTCCGGTCGAGTGAGGGGGAAAGGATTTGGCGTAACTCCCAAAAGCTTTTTTCCTCAAGAGAAGCGCCAAAAACCTTCCAACGAGGAAGTATTAGAGAAGCTCAGAATCTTATCGGAGCAAGTGGCACTCTTGGTGAATACGAATAAAGACAAGCAACTTCCGGTTCAGCTCCAACCTGAAATACAAATGGAGAGTGAAACCGGGAGTTGCAACGTCGGTTTGAAGAGTATTCCCGAGGTAATTAATTACTTACTACTTACTTGCTTATGTAATTACTTATGTATTAAACAAACTTATATATTAACTGTACTTATGTTTTAACTATTGATGTAGGGTGTCACTACATGTGTCCTATACTTGTCCTCGCCGACTCAACGGAAGGTGGGAAAAGGAATATTGCACAATACTTCGGGAGAAGTATTGCACAATATTCCGATCCCCGCGGGCCATGTCAAAGTATCGCCTACGGTTGCTTTCGAACCAACTGCACCGTTGCCCATACCGGACAACGATGGAGATATGAAGTTCTTAAGCGACGCTATTGGCAGTTACGTGGCATGGCCCACACACCTTGTTGCCCTCGAAAAAAAGATTCCCAAGGACAAATCAGTTACATCTCCCGAAAAGGTTTGTCACATTTATTGCCTAAGGTTTTTTATTTTTTCAGATTCAATAAACTAACATTTTACCTCATTTTTGTAGGTCCAAATAAATAAACCACCCCTACAGCCAAAAAAAGGCAGCAGACCTCAAAAATTGGAGGTTAATAGGGCTGCCAAACTACAAAGGCTGGAGGGTAATAAAGCTGCAAAACTTGCAGCAACAAAAAATCTGGATCGGGGAAAATCGGTCGCTGCTGCTGCTGCTCCTAATAAAAGTCAGCCACGCCTTGGTAAATACGGGGCGTGTCTTGACATCCAAATAAAAAGGAACATGGGCAGCAGCAACGATTCGCCCATTGTACAAATGAATCAAGACATCTTTGGAGATGAGTATATTGAATACCTCGAAAAGGAGCAAATGTACGATCTTCTCGAACATAAGGAGCTGAGTGTTACTGTAATCAGCTTGTACATAAGGTAAAAAATACTTTTAATTGCATTTATTTGTAATTAATTAAATGTATTGGTAATTAATCTAGTTTAAAATTTTCATTGAAGGTTTTTGTACGAGAAGGTCGTGTGCACGAGGAAACTGTCAAATAAATACTCATTCTTGTCTCCGCATAAGATGTCGATGTTCAAACTCGATCCAGACAATGTAAAACACTACATTGTAGATATGTTTTTAAGAAATAAAGAAAGTGATAAATTGTTCTTGGCACCATATAATTCAGGGTACGTAATTTTATCTTTTTTAATTGATGAGAATTTAATTTATTAGTTGTCTATAAACAAAATTGCTTAACCAATTTTTTGTTGTTGTAGGGCACATTGGGTGCTATTTGCAATCAATGCGGTCTCTGAAGTGATATACTATTTGGATCCCGTGCACGGCGATTACACCAATCACCCCGGAATAAAGAATATGCTCGACACGTAAGTAATATTCATTTATTTCTTACATATATATATTTATATATATATATATATAAATATATATATGTAAGAAATAAATGAATATTACTTACGTGTCGAGCATATTCTTTATTCCGGGGTGATTGGTGTAATCGCCGTGCACGGGATCCAAATAGTATATCACTTCAGAGACCGCATTGATTGCAAATAGCACCCAATGTGCCCTACAACAACAAAAAATTGGTTAAGCAATTTTGTTTATAGACAACTAATAAATTAAATTCTCATCAATTAAAAAAGATAAAATTACGTACCCTGAATTATATGGTGCCAAGAACAATTTATCACTTTCTTTATTTCTTAAAAACATATCTACAATGTAGTGTTTTACATTGTCTGGATCGAGTTTGAACATCGACATCTTATGCGGAGACAAGAATGAGTATTTATTTGACAGTTTCATATTACAGCGCTTTTTCGAGAAAGCGCTGTAATATGTACGCCCATATATGAAATTATGGGTGGGCATATTACAGCGCTTTTGTGAGAAAGCGCTGTAATATGCACACCCATAACTCATATGACGGGGTGCATATTACAGCGCTTTTTGTGAAGAAGCGCTGTAAAATGTGCATAACAAGCGCGCGTTGTATTTACATGTTTTATAGCGCTTTTATAAAAGCGTTGTTGTATCATTTACAGCGCTCGTTTCCACAGCGCTTATTTTTTTGAAAAAGCGCTGTAAATGGCTTAAAAAAAGCGCTGTAAAAGCCGTTTTTTCGCGTAGTGAAAAATGAGTTCATACAAAAAAAAAATAAAGGAGTTCTATATTTTTTTTGTTTCAGAAAAATCAAGAGTTAGAAAAAAAAAAAGAGTTTTTGTTGTTTGTTTCTAAAATCAACAAAGAAAAAGAGAGGAAGTGTTGTAAAAAAAAAAAAAACAAAGTAGAGAAGATAAAGAAAATTCAAAAATCCACCATACTCTTTCTTTAAATCAACTTATAACCATAAACAAACCTAAACTCATTTTAACAACAGAACCAAACAAAATCAATTAAAAGATAAAATAGATAAGACAATCATTACAACCTTTCAATTCAGCCGTGCACTACACCTATCTTCATTGTGGTCGGTATGTGGAAAGGCACTTACTTTTTCCCTCTCTTCAAGTTTGCTTTGCTTTTCAAAATTTATATTATAGAAAGATGTAAGCATCATTCTATTAGAAACTAAGATTTGGAACTAGAGTTTGATTTGTTGGAAGATGAAAATTTTGTTTTGTTTGACATTGGTGGTTTGGTTGAAATCTTTTTTTATATGTTTCTCTGGTTATTACAAAAAACTTGTTTTAGGTCTATAAGATTTTATTTCATTGATTCTTTTTATTATTATTTTGTAAAGATGTTGCTCCATGATATCACTACTGGGCATTGGCTGCTATCTCTACTTACTATCCCTATTATTAATTTGTTGGTTTTCGTATAAGACGTGACCGTAGTCTGCCATCCATAATTTTCCTTTGATGCTCTACTTTTATCACATTAACTAGTACCATGTGTTTATGTACCATGTGTTTATGTGATGCTGTCAATGAATATTTTATCTCATTTAACATAAATAATAATCATTTAATTTAATAATGATAACCATTTAACATAATTAATTTTATTTAATATATATAATTATGGACATAATTAAATAGCAATAAACATCATTTATTTTATTGGTGAGTAGTGTTTACCGATTTTTTTTCTTTTGGTTAGTGCTATATAATATTAAAATGAGTTTTGTTTCCACACTTATTTAATTAAAAAAAATATTTTGAAAGAAGTTTGCACTTGTAAACAATATTTTTGGTTCCATTATTAAATTGTGTTTTCGTTTATTTAACAGATCAAGTTACAGTGATTATTATTGATTTTATTTCGTAGAATCATTTAAACTTATTTAATATTTAATATCATTTTTTAGTTTTTAAAAAGAAAATAAAGATAAAATTATAATCAAATATTGAAGGATTAATTAGATGTGACATTTTGTTAACATTTAAGTTGTTAAGACGCAAGTTGTGACATCTTGTTAGTTCTAAAAATAATCTTCGAAACTAAATTAATAAATATACGAAAGTTAGTTTCAAGTGGTTATTTAGACATGATACATTGTTAATCTTTGAGCGGTTATAACATAGGGGGATTTAAAACTCATATAAATAGAAAAAATAAAACATTATTAAAAGGATTAAATCAGATGTGACATTTTTTTACTCATTGAGTTTTGGAGACACGGATTGTACAACTTGATGTCCTAAAACTCGCATTTCAAAATAATTATTCAAATCAAGCAAACTCTTTGAACAAACTCTTTGCTTTATTAGCATTATGAAATTATTGAATTATGTTTATTCTGCACCATTCACCTTTACTAAGACATACACTTATGAGTGAGACCCTATACGCGGGCCTGAGTAAAGCTTAAGTTTAGTTAGGGGTTTAGTGGTAATCATATTGGATGCACATCCTATTTGGTTATTGCGAAAATATCGTCTAGAGTGTGAATCCATTAGAAATACGTACATTTTGGATGTACTTCCTATTCATAGTGATGTTTTGATACAAGTAATTGGCTCTAGAGACCGATGAATTTTAGGATTATACAACCCACCCTCGAAAGAGTTCACGAATTTAGAAGCTTATAGACTTTGAAATTTCTCCAATCTTGGATAGAATGCATCTAAGTCATATCGTAGCCTTCTTTCTTTTAAATGGCAGTTTTTTTTTTTTATTTTAACTTTTTATTTATATTTTTTTTCCTCCAATATCCGACGTCAGTATACCTCTAATTTTTTTCTTTGTTGCATCAATGCAAATAGCTTTCATCGTTAATGATAAAGTTAAAATTTTTTATAGTACCATGCATTCTTTTCTTGCATTAAAAGTTATTTTCAACAACATACCATAAAATAATCATAATCATTCATTTCTATGTAGGTCCATTAGATAACCATTGAATTCAAAGTTAGGGTGTGGATATATTTGATTAAAAATGGGATCCAACAATGAAACTACAATCCCAATGCTAAGGAAAACTATGAATCTAAAAGCCAAAAAGCCTCAGGTTGACAATTTAAAAGGATTTCGTTAACTAAGAAATATGGAAAATTCTTGATTTACTGGATGTGGACGTACAAATAGGGGCTATTACCGCTTTGGCTCAATTCTACGACTCTCCTTTGAGATGTTACACCTTTCAACACTTCCAACTTGCGCCTACTTTGGAAGAGTTTGGACCAATTTTAGGCTATTCCCTAGAAAAACGGAAACCTTATCGTTACATGGGGAATTATCCATCCATAACCAAAGTAGCTGAGATACTAAGGGTTGAAGAGTAAATTTTGATTAGCCAAAAGAAGAAAGGGACTTTTGGTTTTCTGAGAAGTTTTTTTTGAGGAAAGAGCACATCATTTAGCTAACGCCCAAGATTGAAGTGCTTTTATGGAGGTGCTAGATCTCACCATCTATGGGGTTGTTCTATTCCCAAGGGAAGAAGAAAATATTGATTTAGCAGCAATCAATGTCTTCCTAGCTTTGAAGAATAGAGTAGAAAATCCTACAACAGTCGTCCTCGCTGACGTGTACTATACACTTAACTATTTTCATGAGAAAAAAGGCAAGTGAATTTTGTTTTGTTTACCTGTTTTGTACGTCTGATTGGTGAATCATATGTTTGATAGTGGGTGCCAAAAATGTTGCCCTATCAATGATTTCAATAATTGTTATGTTGACATAATTGATAATCGAGAATGGGCTCGGAGATTGGTAGATCTTAATGAAAAAACAGTTTGATGGTATGCGAGATGGCGAGAGGTAAAAGGAGTAATATACCAATGTGGAACACTCCCTAATGTGCCACTTATGGGGACTAGAGGTTGTGTGAATTATAACCCAGTATTGGCCTTTAGACAACTTGGGTATCCTATCATAGGAGAACCAATTCCAAAATTAATAACCCATTGTATTCTTTATGACATGGGTTTAGAAAACATTGAAGATTATAGGAGAGTACGTCAATATTAGAATACGATAATCAGAAAAGATAAGGAACAAGGAAGTAGAAGTTGTGGTGCAGATGATTGCTACCGACAGTGGGTCAGGAATAGGGTCCAAGAGATTAAGCTATCGACAATGCATAAATTCTAGAGGCAGAATAGGAAAAGAAGAATATGTGAGAAGAGTTGATGGTAGTTCATCGAGCGTAGGAGAGTGCCCTATTGGAAAATGAGCAGAAGACGATTTCTCTTGAAAGATCAAATAAGAGGGCGAAGGTATAGGAGGATTATAAGCTCAAGCTTCAATGCAATTTAAGGGCTTCAGACGAGTCTTTCAGTTTGAGAAGACAAGAAAGAGACCCAGCGTGAGAGGAGGTTGAAAAGTTGAGAAAATGGTTGAAAGATTCATAAATCGGTGAAAGAAATGCAAAAAGACAATTGGACGATTTGAAACAATAGTTGGAGATAGTGATAGATATAAGACAAGGATAGAAGAAGAAAAAATTGAAAAACAAGAAGTTGTTGCTATGTACCGAGATGTGTGGTTGAAGGAACAAGAGGAAGCAAATATGTTAAGAAACTGAATGATGGAACAAGTGGAAGCAGTAGAGATGCTTGGGAAAGAAGGGATAATGTGGATGGATCGTAGTGAAAAAATCACTTTCATAGCCAACCAAGCCATCGAAAGGGTCCCTGTACTCATAAGGAAAACATAAGCAAGCATAGTTCCATATGCCACACATATTAAGATTATTACTTTCATTCAACATTGTAATAGTTTGATAGAAGAAACGAATAGTTTAATTCGTCAAGAGTGATAGAAACAATGTATTTCAGATATAGAGAAAATGTTGCACTTGTACCCTTTTAATTATCAATGGACGAGCTTGTTTTGAGTTTTCTAAAATGATGTGTGTGCTTAGGTTGCAAAATTAATGGTTATATAATACCCACATGCATGCATATAAATCTTCATTTTTGTTTAACTAACATCATATGATCTTTCAGAAAAAATCAATAAAGTTGTTTCCCCGACACCCTTATCAGACTCGCGCAAACTCCAAGATCATCGATGAACTTGAGCAAAACCAAGAAGTGATGAGAATTGATGTTATCCAATTGTAGGACAATGTCGATAGAATCCTAGAGGCTATACAGACTTTGATAACGAAGGATAATAAAGATGGGAATCCTTCAACTACAAATAAAGAACACCAAAACACCATGTCTCACCCACCAGGCTTTACCCCAACTACCCAACAGTTTCCTGTGTCAACCATGCAATTTATTATGTATGGTCTTCCACTTGGTTATGGAGATTGGTAGATCTTAATGAAAAAACAGTTTGATGGTATGCGAGATGGCGAGAGGTAAAAGGAGTAATATACCAATGTGGAACACTCCCTAATGTGCCACTTATGGGGACTAGAGGTTGTGTGAATTATAACCCAGTATTGGCCTTTAGACAACTTGGGTATCCTATCATAGGAGAACCAATTCCAAAATTAATAACCCACTGTATTCTTTATGACATGGGTTTAGAAAACATTGAAGATTATAGGAGAGTACGTCAATATTAGAATACGATAATCAGAAAAGATAAGGAACAAGGAAGTAGAAGTTGTGGTGCAGATGATTGCTACCGACAGTGGGTCAGGAATAGGGTCCAAGAGATTAAGCTATCGACAATGCATAAATTCTAGAGGCAGAATAGGAAAAGAAGAATATGTGAGAAGAGTTGATGGTAGTTCATCGAGCGTAGGAGAGTGCCCTATTGGAAAATGAGCAGAAGACGATTTCTCTTGAAAGATCAAATAAGAGGGCGAAGGTATAGGAGGATTATAAGCTCAAGCTTCAATGCAATTTAAGGGCTTCAGACGAGTCTTTCAGTTTGAGAAGACAAGAAAGAGACCCAGCGTGAGAGGAGGTTGAAAAGTTGAGAAAATGGTTGAAAGATTCATAAATCGGTGAAAGAAATGCAAAAAGACAATTGGACGATTTGAAACAATAGTTGGAGATAGTGATAGATATAAGACAAGGATAGAAGAAGAAAAAATTGAAAAACAAGAAGTTGTTGCTATGTACCGAGATGTGTGGTTGAAGGAACAAGAGGAAGCAAATATGTTAAGAAACTGAATGATGGAACAAGTGGAAGCAGTAGAGATGCTTGGGAAAGAAGGGATAATGTGGATGGATCGTAGTGAAAAAATCACTTTCATAGCCAACCAAGCCATCGAAAGGGTCCCTGTACTCATAAGGAAAACATAAGCAAGCATAGTTCCATATGCCACACATATTAAGATTATTACTTTCATTCAACATTGTAATAGTTTGATAGAAGAAACGAATAGTTTAATTCGTCAAGAGTGATAGAAACAATGTATTTCAGATATAGAGAAAATGTTGCACTTGTACCCTTTTAATTATCAATGGACGAGCTTGTTTTGAGTTTTCTAAAATGATGTGTGTGCTTAGGTTGCAAAATTAATGGTTATATAATACCCACATGCATGCATATAAATCTTCATTTTTGTTTAACTAACATCATATGATCTTTCAGAAAAAATCAATAAAGTTGTTTCCCCGACACCCTTATCAGACTCGCGCAAACTCCAAGATCATCGATGAACTTGAGCAAAACCAAGAAGTGATGAGAATTGATGTTATCCAATTGTAGGACAATGTCGATAGAATCCTAGAGGCTATACAGACTTTGATAACGAAGGATAATAAAGATGGGAATCCTTCAACTACAAATAAAGAACACCAAAACACCATGTCTCACCCACCAGGCTTTACCCCAACTACCCAACAGTTTCCTGTGTCAACCATGCAATTTATTATGTATGGTCTTCCACTTGGTTATACTCTACCTATAGTCATAAACCCCATGGATAGTAACCCAAACCACTCAACTACCAACACTCAAAGCCTAAATCAACCACAGATCCCATCTCTTATGGGCTACGTGCCACCCCAAAACACTATACCTTCATAAAATAATCCATTCAGTGCACCCCAAGTACCCCATTTTGATGCTAATAGAAATTGGAAACAACCTCATCTTGGTGATGATACACAATCTAAAGAAAAATTACATGTTTTAGAAGAAAAAAATAAAAGAAACTGAAAGAAGTAATGTTTATGGTATCGAAGCTTTTGATATGTGCTTAGTTCCTGATCTGGTGATCCCTTCAAAGTTCAAGATACCTGAGTTTGAAAAATATAAAGGTGTCATATGTCCTAAAAACCATCTGACAATGTATTGTAGAAAAATGGCTTCTCATGCTTATAATGACAAACTTTTCATCCATTTTTTCAAGACAGTTTGAGTAGGGCATCATTAAATTGATATATGCATCTCGAGTGAAAGAAAATTGGTTTGTGGAAAGATTAGGTTGATGCCTTCTTGAACAATACAGGTATAACATTGACATAGCCCATGACAAGATGCAATTGCAAAATTCGTCGAAAAAGGACAATGAAACATTCAAAGAATATGCACAACGGTGGAGAAAAGTGGCACCGCAAGTAGATCATCCTTTATCTGAAAGAGAAATGGTTGATAAATTTATGGATACTCTCTAGTCACCCTTTTATGATAAGATGATTGAGAGTATGTCATCAAACTTTTCTGACATGGTCATTGTAAGACCCTGATTTTTCTAAACTCTAATTTGTGCAATTTTAGTGTATTTTGTGTTGAATTGCATAGGCCTTTAACCCAATTTTCATTTTATGAAATAAGTACCAAAGATATATTTTGTTAGAGTTATTAATACCTTTAAAATATAGGTATATTTTTTTTTAGAACTGATTAAAATTATTTATTAGAGTATAATTTAATTAAGTTACAAAAAAATTTATCTGTCAATTGAGTCGCAGCGAGAGTAGATATTTTTATTAAATTAGATTGAGAAGTGAGTGATGCGATGTGTGTAAGAGTGTTTAGATGTTATAATGATGATTTTATAGTATACCTAATTATTTAATTATATATATATATATATATATGAACCAACAAGGATGAAATGATATATATTCACGTGAATCTTCCAGGGAAAGGAGTTTTTCCTTCAATTCCTCGTCACCTCCCTTCTTCTTTCTTTGTTTTTAAAAAATGAAATGTTGGTGATTAAAAAAAATGCACTCGCGCTGTTAAAAATCGGGGTGTTACATTGTGGTATCAGAGCTTTGGTTAGATTGTAGGTCGACCTGTAGGTTCGAAGTCGTTATTTGATCATGCATCGGGGTAAGTTTTTTGAGTTGTCAGGTCTTGTGTAGTTGTTATGTGTGTATGTAGTCGAAAGTTATTTTTGGAATTCTTCTAAGCGGTGTTGAGATTTCTTCTTGATGTTCGTTTTGTAGGAAACAATGCCTCAAAGAAGGAACAACGCTGCAAGAGTCAGCGTCAACAGGGATGATCAAATGGTTGAAGCAATGAATAACACGGTTGTTTCTATTGATGCAAAGACTCTACGGGATCTAGAGAAGAAGGAAAGAGAGATACGTGTTGCTGAGTCTAGGGGATTGGAAGGTTTTCACCGTCACAATCCTCCAAAGTTCAAGGGTGATGAGAGTCCAGAAAAAGCCGACCATTGGATTCAGGAAGAGGAAAAGATCTTCGAAATAATTAATTGTCAGGCAGGGGTGAAGGTTAACTATGCTACGTATCTGCTACTAGTGGATGTTGAATATTGGTGGAGAAGTACAAGGCTTCTGATAGGATCAGCTCATGAGGAGGTGAACTGGGAGTTGTTCAAAAGGAAATTTTTAGACAAATACTTCCCAATGAGTATCAAAACTAAGTTGGGTGATGATTTTCTTAAACTGTACCAGGGAAATATGACAGCGGTGAATATGCTGCTAAGTTTGAGTCATTGTCAATGCATTTTAGGTTTTTTCATGAAGAGGTTGATGAACAATTTATGTGTCCCAGTTTCCAAAATTAACTGAAGTATGAGATTCAAGACTTTGTCCTCCCATTGGGAATTCAGCGTTTCCCAAGTCTTAGTGGAGAAATGTAGAGAAGTTGAGGACATGAAGAACAAGAGGGCCAACCGAGGAGGGAACTTTAGTTTCAGGGGGCTAATCGAGTGAACCATCATAACAACAAAGGGAAACAAGTTGTTAAGCCCTATAACCGACTACATAACAACAATAGAGGTTAGAATCGCCCAGTATACAAGAACTTTGGAAGACAATTAGGACAAGTGATTCGATATTTCCAATGTGGGGAAGAAGGACCTTATGCTAATGTTTGTACCTCTAACAGTCTTCCATGCTACAATTGCAATAAGCCAGGGCACTTTGCAAGGGATTGCAAGGCTTCGAAGGTGGAACCAACAGTGAATGTAACTAGGGATACTCGTCATACTGCTAATAGACACGTTTATCGCATGGGTGCTGAAGCTGGAAATCAATATAGCAATTTGATCCAACGAGACTGCGAGATTGCAAGTAACACTCTAACTGCACTTTTTGATTCAGGGGCAACTCTTTCCTTCATTATTATGGATTGTGTGAATCGTTTGAAATTATATGTGTCTTCTCTGCCTTTTGATTTGGTTGTTTCCACACCTGTTAAGACTTTGACCGTTAATACTACATGTTTACATTGTCAAGTAACTATTCAGAATTGGGATTTCTTGATTAATTTGATTTTTTTTACCCCTACAATCACTTGAGGTCATTAGCGGTATGGATTGGATGTTGTATCATATATAATTTTGGATTGTGCTTGCAAATTGGTTCTTTTCCCCGAGTCAGGAGTCATTAAGTATTTGGCTGCTAACAAACTCGGAGTGTCGTTGAAAGAAGGAACTCAAAAGTTTCTTTCATTAGCTAACGTGGAGGGAAAGATAAATGTGAGCATAGAAGACATGGTGTTTGTCAAGGAGCACCTTGATGTATTTCCAACAGAAATTCCAAGATTACCACCAGTAAGAGAGGTGGAGTTCTTCATTGATTTACACCCAGGAACTGGACCTATTTTGATTCCGCCGTATCGGATGTTGCCATTGGAATTGAATGAGCTCAACGTCCAAATTGAAGATTTGTTGCAGAAAGGATTTATTAGACCAAGTGTGTCACCATGGGGAGCTCTGGTATTGTTAGTTAAGAAGAAGGACGGAAACTCGAGCTTATGTGTGCATTATAGGCAACTTAATAAGACAACTATTAAGAATCGTTATCTTTTACCACGTATCAATGATTTGATCGATCAGTTGAGAGGAGTTGTGGTGTTTTCGAATATTGATTTAAAGTCAGGTTACCATCAGATTCGAGTAAGAGAAAGAGATATTCAGAAAACTGCTTTTAGAACCCGTTACGGATATTTATGAATATCTTGTTATGCCATTTGAAGTTACCAATGCACTAGCAATTTTTATGAATTACATGAGAAGAATCTTTATCCTATTTCTAGATAAGTTTGTTGTGGTGTTCATCGATGATATATTAATTTATTCAAGAACTGAGGAAGAACATGGAGAGCATTTGCGTCAAGCTCTTGAAGTTTTACGCGAGAAGCAATTGTATGCCAATCTGTTGAAGTGCGAGTTTTGGCTAGAAGAAGTGAACTTCTTAGGACATGTGATAACCAAGGAAGAAATAACTATGGATCCGGCAAATATTGAGACAGTCCTCACTTGAAAATGGCCTCCAACTATCACTAACATACGAAGTTTCGTCGGATTGGCAGGATACTACAAGAGGTTTATTGAAGGTTTTGCTAAGATTGTAGCTCCATTGACACAACTCACTAGAAAGGATCAACCGTTCGCATGGACAGATAAGTGCGAGGAAAATTTTCACTTACCAAAGAAAAAGTTGACAACTTCACCAGTATTGGTCTTACCACAACCAGAAGAACCATACGAAGTTTACTGTGATGCGTCTCACCAAGGTTTGGGGTGTATCCTGATGCAACACAAGAAAGTTGTAGCCTACACCTCAAGACAATTGAAGATTCATGAAAGAAACTATCCTACTCATGATTTAGAGCTTGTTGCTGTAGTTTTTGCATTAAAGATCTAGAGACACTACTTATATGGATGCACTTTCACAGTGTTCAGTGACCATAAGAGTTTGAAATATTTGTTTGATCAAAAGGAACTGAACATGCGTCAAAGAAAATGGATGGATACTCTCAAGGATTTTGATTTCACATTGCAGTAGAAGGAGTGTGTCAATGTCTTCAGCAGTAATGGCTAGACAACAAGAGTTGTGGGAAGCATTTAGAGACCTACACTTGGACGTAGAGTTTGCACTGGGGATTTTGAAATTCGGAATGATTAAGATTTTGAGCGGTCTACTTGAAGACATTGTGAATTTTCAAGATGATCGATTAATCCAAGAGAATAGGAACTTAATAGTGCAAAGGAAGACAACTGAGTTTAAGATTGGACCAGATAATATTTTGAGATGTAATGGGAGGATTTGTGTACCAGCAGTTGCAAATCTAAGGAAAACAATTTTAGAAGAGGCTCATAAGAGCATATTGAGTATCCATCCTGAAGAAACAAAGATGTATCAGAACTTGAGGCAGAATTCTTGGTAGCCAAGAATGAAGAGGCATGTAGCAGAGTATGTATCAACTTGTTTAACATGTCCAAAAGCGAAAGTGGAACATCAGCGACCTGTTGGAATGTTACAACCTTTAGATATACCTTTATAAACGAATTGCCAAAAACAAGGAGAAAAAATGATTTTATTTGGGTGATAGTGGATCGATTAACTAAATCCGCACACTTTTTACCAATAAAGACCATTTATAAGGTAGATAAGCTAATAGAGATCTACATTGTTGAGATTGTGAGATTACACGCAGTACCATCGAGTATTGTATCATACCGTGGCCCGAAATTCATGTCGCACTTTTTGGGAGCGTTGCATGAAGCTTTGGGAATGAAACTAAGATTGAGCTCAGTATATAATCCGTAAACGGACGGACAGACTGAGAGAACGAATCAGTCATTGGAAGATTTATTGAGGACATGTGTATTAGATGATAGAGGAAGTTGGCATGATGTATTGCCATTGATTGAGTTTTCCTACAACAATACTTTCCACATATGTATTGGAATGGAACCATATGAGGCTTTGTATGAACGCAAGGGTCAAACGCCTTTGTGTTGGTATAAGGGCGGTGAAAGTATGATTGTAGGACCTGAGATGGTGCAATAGACTACAAAAAAGATCAAGAAGATAAAAGAGAAAATGAAGATCTCACAAGACCGTCAGAGGAGTTATACGGACAAGCATCCCAGACCTTTAGAATTCGAACTGGGTGATTATGAGTTTCTGAGAGTCACACCTACGACTAGAGTTGGCAGGGCCATAAAATCAAAGAAATTAACACTGAAGTTTAATGGACCATACCAAATTACTGCACGAATTGGACTTGTGGCTTATCGGATTGTGTTGCCTCTGTTGTTGTCCAGACACCATTCAACTAAAGAATAACTTGTCATTCGAAGTATTACCTTTAAGAATTGAGGACAGGAAAATTAAGCGGTTAAGGAACAAGAAAGTTTCATTAGTCAAAGTGATTTGGAATCCAACTACTGGACATGTGACTTGGGAACTAGAGAGCAAGATGAGCAAACAACACCTTGATTTGTTTATCGACGCGTAGTTTCGAGGATGAAACTAATTTCAGGGGGGTAGTAATGTAAGACCCTGAATTTTCTAAACTCTAATTTGTGCAATTTTAGTGTATTTTGTGTTGAATTGTGTAGGCCTTTAACCTAATTTTTATTTTATGAATTAAGTACCCTGATTTGTTTATCGATGCGTAGTTTCGAGGATGAAACTAATTTCAGGGGGGTAGTAAGGTAAGACCCTGAATTTTCTAAACTCTAATTTGTGCAATTTTAGTGTATTTCGTGTTGAATTGCATAGGCTTTTAACCTAATTTTTATTTTATGAATTAAGTACCAAATATATATATATATATATTTATTTTATATGTGTAAGAGTGTTTAGATGTTATAATGATAATTTTATAGTATACCTAATTATTTAATAATATATTTATATATATATATGCACGTGAGCCTGCCAGGGAAAGGAGTTTTTCCTTCAATTCCTCGTCACCTCCCTTCTTCTTTCTCTGTTTCTAAATAATGAAAATGTTGGTAATTTTAAAAAAAAAAAAACAAAAAACCTCTATTTTCTACTTGATTAAAGCCTCCAATCAAGAAATGTTAGGAAGGAAAGTTACTCTCCTCTACAAGACGGTGCTTGTGAGCTAATTTATTTGAGGTGAAACACTTACTTCCTTCTTTTTTTCCAAAATTTGCAAACTTTATACGGTGGGGAGATGCGTGAAATTTTTGAGTTCTTAACAAATCTTTTGTTGTTGTGTTGTTTTGTTGTTGATGATGATTTGGTTACTAATGGTTAGAAAAAAATTTGATTTTGATGTGTTTGAGTTACGTAATGAGTTATTTTCAAATAAATGAGTTTTAACTGAAGTTGAAATTTTACAAGAAAATTTAGAGTTGTTAAAGTGGTGAAAAAGTTTAAATTTTAATCAAGTTAAAGAGTTTGAACAAAAAATTATATTGAAATTAAAATATTTAAAGTTAAAAAGGTTACACTTTTAATTACTTTAGACTGAGTTTAAAAAGAAAAAGTTTAGAGTACTTCATTAACTAAATTTTTTTGTTCTTTAATAATCGAGTGTGTGTAAGTTTGATTTGGAAAATATTTATTTTATTTCGTTTTAACTAAATAATGTAGATTGTTTGGTTTTAAAAATTTGGTGTGTGAAAAAGATATAATTTTGAAATTTTGTTGTAGTTGGATAAATTTTAGTTGTGAATAAATTGTTATAAATATTTATGTTTATGTAGTTAGCTCATTGAGTCTCGAAAAAGAATCGATTCGTTAGCGTCAAATTAGCGGTGGAGAGAACTCTGATATATTAATGTTGTTGTGGTGATTAAAGAAAAATTACTTTTCTTAGTTTTTACATTTCCAAAGTAGTTGTTATGATTGATGATCAGGAATGTATACAAGTGGTTATCAAATCTATGAACTGGTGTTTTAAGGAAAATTAGTGAATTGTTATTTCAAGTTTTTATATGTATACTTTCAATTTTTTAAAAAAGTTTGCATCATTTTAATTAAAGTTTCAAGTTTATTAAGTAAAGGTTAAAGTCTTGAGTTAGAATTTCTTTTTTTTTTAAAGATTTCAAGTTTCATGAATTAAAATACAAGCTTTGTTGATAAGATAAGAAAAGAAAAATAAAATATTTAATATATTTTGAAAGGAATGAAACTATTTCAAAGAGTTATAACCTCGAAACTATCAATAATATTTATTGATATCTTTTGTGTGGTTATGTAGTTAATTGGAACGGAAAAAAAAAAAATGAGTTATGGCAAATTTGAAAAAAATTTGTGGTTGTGTGAAAAATTTTGAGAAAAATAAATTAAAACGTTTCAAAAAAATTGTTAGTGAATTCACTGAAAAATTAAATGATGTTAATTCCTAAAAATATATTTTATATGTTGAAAGTGTGTTGTGGTTAATAGTACTATTAATCCTTACTCATTGTAAACTCTTCTAGTAAAATATACTCTAAGGGGGTTAGGAGTAAGAAATAATTTGTAAGGTAATTAAAGTGTAAAAGATTAATTTAACTAAGTCCAACACTATTTGATTAAAGGTGTCAGCACGAACGAGATTTTTTGTTGTGTTTGATTGTGGTAGTGATAACTGTTGAAAAAGTTATAACTAAGGTAAGGGATCCTTCCAAATTTTTAGATTGCACATAGGGGCCTTATATGTGTGATTGGTGTATGATTGATGTGTGAATATGTGATGATGCATTCTTGAATGATAATACGTGTTGCTACATGTTATGAATTTTATTGAAGATAATATGTCTTGAGTATACTCTGTGAAAAGTATGACAAATTATTAGTGTGTAATGAGTATCAAAAGAGGAGTCTTTTAATAGTTACATTTGCATAATGATTGTTGTGAAAGAGTCAGAGTATGCTCATGCATTTCATAATTAGTGGTAATCGTGATGGGTCACAGTGTTAGTCGTGACCATGATGGGCCACGATGTTAGTGGTGACCGTGATGGGCCACGGGATGGTGCCATGAATTTATTGGTTCATCTTATCCTTACGATGATTTATTTGTCGTGTAGATATGTGATAGATTGTATTCTAGTAAATTGTGTTGATCTGTGATAGGTGGCACCTTGATAATTAGTACTGGTTTGTGAGAGGCGGTACATTTACGATTTTTTCCCCTCGATGAGGGTTTGGAAATTCCAGAATCATGTGCATTGGCATATAAGCATTGCATATGGTGTTTGGCACGTGCGTTATGTTTGTTATAATATGATAATTGTATATACATACTCTGCTATTGTTTGTTATCATGCTGTAATTGTTAAGTGTTATTGCTTATCTTTATGACGTAAGTGTTAAATGTAATTTGTTAGTTTTGGTTGGTGACCATTTACATTATTGTAGAAATTGGGCTTTGACCTCAGATGATACCCGAGTTCATTCCACCAACTGTTACCTTGACGACAGAAACGTCGTTAGACTTCCTTGACGGGCACTTGTCGACTGCTTGGGCATACGACCCATCTCAAGCAGGGCTACATATACGGGTCGAGTCAGAGCTCCCACTTTTGGTAGTGAGCTGTATTGAGATTCATACGTCGTCGAAGCCACTTATCTTGTGGGTCGACCTGATCTCTGAGGAGACGAATCCCTCCATGGCTGATGAGGAGGAAGAAGTTACTTCACAGAGAGATAATGCGTCAGATGGGACTTGTGCAGTGTGTAGATGTCACCCTTACTATTGTAGTTGCTAGTGGATGATCATATTAGTTTTTGTTGTATAAGGCCTTAATGTCTTTCTTTTGGTGGTTGTACTTATTTTGTTTTGGGATAACTGTACATATGATATTCTCTGACAATTGACTTTTGTTTGGTGTGTCCATGTTCCGTTTTGTTTTTTTACGTGGTCATGGGGGAGATAACATTCTTGGAGCAATACTTATGTGCAGGTGTCTTCCTGGAATACCTCGAGTATGAGCGATGTCTTATAGGTCTCATAGTCCCGGTTTATTTTCTATTTGTATACTTTGGATTATCGTCCCACAAACTATTTTAGCTAGTTTATATATATAATGTAATTAGTTATGATTCTTGTCGTTTTGTGTTACGAAATAATATTTTATTAAGTTGTTTAAAAAAAATGCACTCGCGCTGTTAAAAATTGGGGTGTTACAGTCATGGTAGGAGAAAGATTAGAAAGTGGCATGAGAAGTGGTAAGATTGTATGTGGAACGAGTGGTATGAAGAAACCCCAGATGGGATTTACAAAGAAGAAAGAAGGGGATGCTAACGTTGTAATGGCAAACCCAAGGGTCTCTTATTCTCCAACCATGAATTCTTATCGACCTCCAAATTTTCAACCCCTAATACCCCGAATTCCCTACATTCTCTTTCCATATATGGTTGCGACCTCACAAGCTTCATACCCCTAATATCACCCTTCAAGGCCACCTTATTATCAATCACCCCTGGTCCAACCACCACCTGCCACATTTTCCCAACAAAACCAATGGAACCAAAATTCAATCTCGAATTACTACAAACCATCAGTTAACCGAGAAAAAAGGATAACCCGTTTTGACCCAATTCTTGTCACGTACAGCTAATTATTGTCTCACCTACTCCAGAATTCAATGGTAGTCCTAAGAACAATGAAACCTTTGGAACCAACATTCCTAAAATGGTATGACCCAAATGCCAAATGTGAATACCATGCAGGAGTCGTAGGGCATTCCATTGAAGATTGTCAAGCCCTTAAATCTAAAGTGCAAGAACTTATTAATGCAAAATGGCTTGCCTCCAAGGAAGACGGTCCCAACGTAGGGAGTAATCCCTTGTTGGGCCACGAGAATACCTATGTCAATGTCGTTGAAGATGAGATAGACCAATGTTCAAAAGATGATCATGTGTTGACCATAGAGCCATGCATGGAAAATAATATATCTCTTCCCAAAACCATTGGAAATTATAGAAAATAGAATCTTAAGCAAACTCCTAGCTGGCCAAATGCAATAATTGTCCAAGCACCAACCCTTTTTCCTTACGGAAATACCAAGGCGGTACCATGAAATTACGAAGTCACATCCCACTTGGTCAATCATCAATCAAGTGATAACTATGAACCTAAAGGAACTGGTGTCACTAATATTTCAGGGATTGGTGGGGTGACTCGGAGTGGTGGAGTATATGCTCTTGAACAACTTAGGAAAAAGGAGGGTCATGAAAAAAAAAGGGAAAGAAGCTATGTATTATGCCATAAAAGGACAAGAGACTAGAAAAAATACGGTGTCTGAAGAAGAAGCTAACGAATTTTTGAAATTTATCAAGCAAAGTGAATATAAGGTGGTGAATCAGCTAAATCAAACCTCTTCCAAGATATATGTTCTCTCCTTGCTATTGAACTTTGAAGCACCTATAAGGGCACTGATGAAAGTTTTAAATGATGCTCATGTTATTCATGATATCTCTGTCGACCAGTTTGACAGAGTTGTCCGTAACATCATCGCTAGTAGTTGTCTAAGTTTTAGCGATGGCGAATTACCAACTGAAGGGACAAAGCATAATAAAGCACTACACATCTTTGTAAAGTGTCATGCTCATATTCTTGCATGGGTACTAGTTGATAATGGTTCGACATTAAATTTTATGACAAAATCGACACTCTCAAAGTTATTTGTTGATGGAGCATGTATGAGCCCAGTGCTATGGTGGTGAAAGGATTTGATGGATCCGAGAGATAAGTTGTTGGTGAGATTGACCTGCCGATTCAAATTGGACCCTATAACTTTGGAGTAGTTTTCCAAGTGATGGATATTAAACCAACATATAGTTGCCTTTTAGGGAGACCGTGGATTCATGTTGTTGGAGCAGTGACATCAACTCTCCATCAAAAGCTAAAGTTTATAATGAATGATAAGCTGGTAATAGTATATGGGGGAGAAGATATGATAGTGAGTCATCTATCTAACATGGGCTACATCAAAGACACGGAGGAAGCCATATAGACTTCCTTCCGAGCATTAGAAATCGGCAATGTTGTCTTCATTGGTGAAGGATCTCGCTTAAAAGAACCAAAATTGTCTATCACATCATTGAAGTCTACCAAGTCCATGTTGGAAGGATGGATTTTTGTTAAATTGGGGAAATTGTTGGAAATACTATAGAAGAACAATAAGTACACGTTGGGATATGTACCTACCAAAGTTGATAAAGAAAAGATTGTGA
>NC_021163.2:38282772-38315454 GCF_000331145.2 Cicer arietinum | reverse complement strand
AAATCATATGTTAAGAATAATGAATATTCATTGGGTGTTTCAGAGAATGACAAGAAGGGTTTGAGATTTTCAATGAACTTTATAAGAATGAATGCGAGTGCGAATGAAAAAATACGAACTCTATCGCATGTAAAGATAGAAATTTAAATTTCATATTCGATAAAAAGTAAAGAGAAAAATGAATTTTATTTGACTAATCAAGTACAGAGTTGGAGAAGGCAAAAGTTACTCCATTCCATCGTTGCCATGTCTTAGTTATGGATGACGAGGTGAATGTGAAACATGTTATATGGTAGATTGTTTTCTTGAAAAACAAAAGTTCATCTACGTTATTTAGTGTTGTTTAAAAAGATTGTAATCTTGCTTAATGTTTAGTTTTCATTTTAAAAACTCACATGTTAAATTGTCTAATAGGAAAATTAATGTAGTAGTTCGAAACTTAGTAAGGATAGCTACACATATGCATATACTAGTCTCCCTATTTGTATTCAATCATTTATTTATGAATAAATAAAGTAATTAATTTTCAGTAAAATAAGCACATGGTTCGGTAATATACTGTCTACAAACAAAAAATGTTCAGTAATTTTTCTCATTGATTGATTTGAAGATAAATGGGGATGTGCATCTAATACAATTTTTATATAATCTACACAAACAAAATGATTTATTGAAAAATATTAACAAATGCCTTTATGGTATTTGTTAAGAGTTTAATTGTAGAAATAAAACCTTAGAAATTATGCATTTTATATTTTCGAATTGTAAAAAGTAAAATTTGTCCTTCAAATATTTTTTTATTCTCTTTTTAGTTTGTTTAACAAGTGCTCGGACACTTGTTAGCACAATATTTATTTATTATAAGTTTAATTGCAGTTTTAATCTTTTATTTGTACTAATTTACAAAATTAATTTTTCTATTTTAAAATCTAACCGTTTAAGTCTCTCAATCTAAATTTTTAACTAAAAAAGTTTGCGATGTTATGTTTTAAATAACATAGCATATTATATAATGATGTAGAATGATTAACATCCATGAAATATTAATAAAAACTTACTTTCAATTTTGGATATTTTTTCATTTTTGTTATTTAGTTAATGACATATGAATAATTAATATATCTATATGGTTTTATATTCTGAATTTGTATACTATATCATTTAAAATATATTAAATCATTATTTTTTAATTTTAAAATTTAAAAGATAAACCAAAATTATCAAATTTTAAAATAAATTAACCAATTCCGTGAATTGATAAAAATTGTCGTTAAAAATCATACTTTTTTTTTTTTTTTTTTCATGTATAATGTCATTTTCTATACAGTTAATTTCTGCCTCAAGTTTTTCACCAAAACTCAGAGGAACTCTCACTAAAAGTATCAGATAAACCATACATAAATCATGGTTTAAAAATGTAGAGTTGAGTGTACGAAACTAAATACCTTATCCTAAAGAGTGCATGTTTAAACCCATTGTTTGGAACAAGACCGTACATACAAACTAGTGCCCAACATAAAAAATTTAGTGGCCACTTCACTTCAGCTTTACTGTGAGACAAGTGCATACATATAATGAATTAATTAAATTTTGACGGTAGCTAACATCACAATTTACAACACAAGTTAACACCCTCTCATTTTTCTCTAAACAATAATTTCTTCCTAAGGCGTATGTATGTCTCAGCAAGTTTCATCTGCAGTGTAAACAGGTATCTGCCATTTTTTAGTATTCTTTTTTGGGTCATCGCAAAGGCTAAGATCTGTCTCATCTTCTTTAAACGTTCTAATGAACGTTTTAGCACCCATCATTATAAGCCTCTCGATCATGAATAATTCATAGTTATTCTCAATCACTGGATCCAACATATAGCTATAGTTTGATGAATATGCCAATCTATACCTACAAAATTCAAATCATCAAGAGCATGCCGAAAGTTTCCTTCAAAAACTAAAGCATACCAGTGATCATTAGCAATAAAACCTAGTAACAAATCATAAATAATCCAACAAAAAACGGATAAAGTACATGATACAATAAAACTACTGGACATGCTTTATTACCAAAGAAAATCATTGTGCATATCTTTTAATGCAAACATGAAAACAGTTAATTACCTGACAGAAAGCGGTGAAAAAAACCCTGGAGTCCTTTCATTTGAAGCAATAAACAAGGTTCTTCCGGGAGCAACCCACTTTGCTATTTTACAAAGAATAAACTCAGGGCGAGTATCCCTATCAAGGTGTGGATGCAGGGTCCGAGCTACACCAAATCTATCTTTCCTGGTTTTTATTTTGTCCCCACGACGAACATGGATAGCATCGTAATCACCAAGTAGTGCTTTGATCTGTGAGAAAGTGTTTCATTAGAAATTGAAGTGTGTAACAAAGAGAGATTGTTCTGCTGTAATGCCACAGTTTTAACATGTTAAGCATATTACAATCAGAATTGAAAGTTCTGAAATGTGCAGAATAATTAGAGCAGTATCATCTATTGGTTATGTTGAAGTTGTGGGTTTTAGAGAAAAGGAGTAGAGAAATTAATAAAAGCTTGAATATTATTGATAATAGTTTAATAGTGACTTTATTACAAAATACTCAATATTAATCTATATTTATAGAGAGATACATAGACTCAATCCTAAATAGTAGCAAATCATAATAATAATCAGAGATATTTTAAGATGTCTCTATGATTATAAATTGATCGTAGGAAATAACTCAAGATACTTTTATATAATATAAAAGATATTATAAAGCATTTTATTATATTCTAACATTCCCCCCTCAAGCTAAAGTTTACTAAGATTTAGCTTGTGACAAGAAAACAATGTATTGTTCCGCAAAATAATAATAAATGGACGGAAAGACAACTCAGGGATGCAGGTGAAGTCGAAGAGCATTGTTATAAATATAGTCTAGCTAGATAGCTGAAATGATCATCAGCCTAAGAGAAATTCATGACAAGCAATTGAACAAAGCAAGGTCCGTTCTTCTAAAAACTACATTTGGAACCTTCAAACCAATAATACTAGAGACCCAAAATATTATAAAGCATTTTATTATATTCTAACATTCCCCCCTCAAGCTAAAGTTTACTAAGATTTAGCTTGTGACAAGAAAACAATGTATTGTTCCGCAAAATAATAATAAATGGACGGAAAGGCAACTCAGGGATGTAGGTGAAGTCGAAGAGAAATTCAGGGATGTGGAATGATCATCAGCCTAAGAGAAATTCATGACAAGCAATTGAACAAAGCAAGGTCCGTTATTCTAAAAACTACATTTGGAACCTTCAAACCAATAATACTAGAGACCTAAAATATTTAAATTTGAAATTATGTCTAACAACTGCTTCAGGGAGAGAGAGGCTATACCAGTACATCGTTGAACGTGCATCTAGATGCAAAGCGAAACACATCGACGAGAAAGAGAAGCATTAGATGAAGCACACTAGAATAGAGAAACTATTACATTCCCAAACTTTTAGAAACTCAAGAGCGAAATAGAGGCGAGATCGTTCAAGGAGGATTGAAATAGGCTCTGATACCATGTTGAAGTTGTGGGATTTTAGAGAAAAGGAGAGAAAATAATAAGAGCTTGTATATTATTGATAATACCTTAATGATAACTTGATTACAAAAGACTCAATATTAATCTCTATTTATAGAAATACATAGACTCAATCCTAAATAAGTAGCAAATCATAATAAAAATAAGAGACATTTTAAGATATCTCTATGATTATAAATTGATCGTAGGAAATAATTCAACATACTCTAATATAATATAAAAGATATTATAAAATATTTTATTATATTTTAACTTATTAAAAAAACAAATTTCTTCAATTATGTTACAAGATTTTATCCATATGATAAGTGATTCTACCACTACTACCAATGCAATCACCATAAAATCCTATAAGGAAATTGAGAATGACTCTAGCAAGATCATCAAGATCCCTGAGGAAATTGAGAAATTTTAGAACATATTACATAATATCCTGTATCCATGTAAGGTAGAAAACATAGATTACCTTTGGGAAGCAAGGAGGGAACATCACAGTAATTACATGGTAAAACTCAGTTAGTTCCTCACCAAAAAGTACACATTACTCACAAAAAGTCAACTGGTTTTAAACCTTGTTGGAGTATGTTGAAAATATATTTATATTTATTACATATCATGTAAATAGGGATAATATCTCCCATATTTATTTTTGTATTTATTGCCTTGAACCTATATAAAACAGACTCCGTTGTGTAGTTCAGACACACGGTTTCACCATATGTCTCTCTCATTTTCTCTTATTCAACATGGTATCTAGAGCCTATTAAGAGAGACAACCCTATACCGTGATTACCCCGGGACCCACTGTCCTTCGGTGAGATTTTTTTTTCGGTAAACCGTGTCTCAATTCCGGTTTACCCTTCTTTGTCGCTTTTTCGTTCATTTTTTTCTCCACTGTTCACTGTTCATCGTGCGACACTGTTCATCGCGCGGTACTGTTCATCGGAAAAAAAAAAAAACCCATATTCCGCCACTGTTTCGCTGCTGGTTTTTAGGTAACTACTTATTGATTATGGCTACTTATAAAGATTTTCTTCGGTGGAGAGAGTATTGTCAGAACTCGAGTTCCGCTGTTTCCGCCGCACAAAGTGATAATTCACCTGTTTGCATCTCACCTTCTCATAGCCCATGGATTCTCGATTCTGGTGCATCTGATCACATTACTGGTAATAAGACTCTTTTCTCCTCTCTCACAACATCTGGTTATTTACCTAGGATAGTCTCAGCCAATGGTTCCCAAACACAGTCTCAAGGGATTGGCACTGTCCAAATCCTCCCTACTCTGTTAGTTAAATCTGTCCTTTATGTGCCTGGATGCCCATTTAATTTAATTTCTATCAGTCGATTGACTCGTTCTCATGACTGTGTTGTCACATTTACTAATTGCAATGTTACTTTGCAAGACCGAATATCAGGACGACAAATTGGTGTCGGATGTGAGTCTAATGGTCTTTATTATCTCTCAAACCCATCAACAGCGTGCCCTACCACATATTCTCCTCTTACTATACATGCTCAGTTAGGTCATCCGAGTCTTCCCAAACTTCAACAATTAGTACCTAATCTAACCAAAATATCTAGCTTAAATTGTGAGTCGTGTCAATTAGGGAAACACACTCGTAGTCATTTCACTGATCGAGCTAATAAACGAGCTTCCTCCCCATTTGCTTTAGTTCACTCAGATGTTTGGGGTCCCTCTCGTACTATTTCCACACTTGAGTCTAGATATTTTGTTACCTTTATCGATGATTTTTCCCGTTGTACGTGGTTATTTTTAATGAAAAATAGGTCTGAATTATTTTCTATTTTTGAACAATTTTATAAGGAAATTAAAACTCAATTTGGTGTATCCATTCGCACTTTGCGCAGTGATAATGCCCGTGAATATTTGTCCCATCAATTTCAAAATTTTATGACCTCTAACGGCATTCTTCATCAAACATCTTGTGCTCATACACCTCAACAAAATGGGGTAGCCGAACGCAAAAATCGGCACCTTATTGAAACCACTCGTACTCTCCTTCTTCATGGTAATGTACCATCTCGCTTTTGGGGCGATGCTGTTCTAACGGCGTGCTATCTTATAAATCGCATGCCTTCGTCTGCTCTTGATAACAAAGTCCCTCACTCGATCCTCTTTCCTGGTACCCCTCTTCACTCACTTCCTCCTCGGGTCTTCGGATCTACATGTTTTGTCCACAATCTCACTCCTGGTCTTGACAAACTTTCAGCTCGATCATTAAAATGTGTCTTTCTGGGTTATCATCGGTCCCAAAAAGGTTATCGTTGTTATTCTCCTACTCTTCGACGATATCTCATATCGGCTGATGTCACATTTTTTGAGTCTGTTACATACTATGAGTCGCTTCCTGATCCTTTGTCTGCAACTATTCCTCTGGACCTACCAAAGTCTATTTCACCTTCTCTTTTACCATTAGAGCCTATTACGTATGCCCCACCTGAGACACCTCCTGTGGCCCCTCCCACTGTCCCACTTGAGACTCCTCTTGTTGATCCTCCAACTGTACAACCTCTTCAGACATATCGTCGTCGTCAACCACCATCGGTTGTACATGTCCCTACACCTGTTCTTGATACCGAGGTCACTCCAGACGCTCCTTCACCGCCACCTCCTTCTTTATCGGATCCGACCCTTGATATTCCTATTGCTATTCGTAAAGGTATACGTCCTACTCGTAACCCATCCCCTCATTACATTGGCTTGAGTTACCATCGTCTTTCTCCTTTGCATTATACTTGTTTGTCTTCCCTGTCTTCTGTTTCTATTCCTAAATCTCCAGGTGAAGCTTTATCTCACCCAGAGTGGAGACAAGCAATGATTGACGAGATGTGTGCACTTCAGAGTAGTGGTACATGGGAATTGGTTCCTTTACCGTCGGGAAAGTCTTTAGTAGGATGTCGTTGGCTTTATACGGTGAAAGTTGGTCCTGATGGTAAGATTGATCGTTTTAAAGCTCGTTTGGTAGCAAAAGGGTACACTCAAGTTTTTGGCCTCGATTACAGTGATACTTTCTCCCCTGTGGCTAAGATGGCCTCTGTTAGACTACTCCTCTCTATTGCAGCCATCAGACATTGGTCTCTACATCAACTTGACATTAAAAATGCTTTTTTGCATGGTGACCTTGAAGAAGAAGTGTATATGGAGCAACCACCTGGGTTTGTTGCTCAGGGGGAGTCCTCTACCATGGTTTGTCGACTTCAGAGGTCTCTCTATGGTCTTAAACAGTCTCCTCGAGCTTGGTTTGGTAGATTTAGCACAGTAGTGCAACAATTTGGCATGATTCGAAGTGAAGCTGATCATTCTCTTTTTTATCGTCACTCAACCCAAGGGTGCATTTACTTGATTGTCTATGTAGATGATATTGTCATAACTGGTAGTGATCAACAGGGCATACTCCAATTGAAACAACATTTATCTCATCAGTTTCAAACTAAAGATCTTGGCAAGCTCCGCTACTTCTTGGGTATTGAGGTAGCCCAATCTAAGGACGGCTTAGTAATTTCACAAAGAAAATATGCTATGGATATTCTTGAAGAGACAGGTTTGTTGAATGCCAAACCGGTTGACACTCCTATGGATCCAAACGTCAAACTTCTACCTAATCATGGGGAGCCATTTTTAGATTCAGGGAGATACAGAAGATTGGTTGGTAAATTAAACTACCTCACAGTCACCCGTCCAGACATTTCTTTTGCAGTCAGTGTGGTAAGTCAATTCTTAAATTCTCCTTGTCAAGAACACTGGGATGCTGTGATACGAATCTTGAAATACATTAAAGGTGCTCCAGGAAAAGGTCTAATTTATGAAAACAGAGGACATACTCAGATAGTTGGTTATTCAGATGCCGATTGGGCAGGCTCACCCATTGATAGGCGATCCACTTCTGGGTATTGTGTACTTGTTGGAGGAAACTTAATATCTTGGAAGAGTAAGAAACAAAGTGTAGTTGCAAGATCTAGCGCTGAAGCTGAATACAGGGCTATGGCATTAGTGACTTGTGAGCTCATTTGGTTGAAACAGTTACTCAAAGAGCTTCAATTTGAAGAGGCAACACAAATGACATTAATATGTGATAATCAAGCAGCATTGCACATTGCCTCTAATCCAGTTTTTCATGAGAGGACCAAGCATATTGAGATAGATTGTCACTTTGTAAGGGAGAAGATCGAATCAGGCGACATCACCACTAGTTTTGTTAATTCCAATGATCAATTGGCAGATGTATTCACTAAGTCTCTGAGAGGTCCTCGAATCAGTTATATATGTAACAAGCTTGGTGCATATGATTTATATGCTCCAGCTTGAGGGGGAGTGTTGAAAATATATTTATATTTATTACATATCATGTAAATAGGGATAATATCTCCCATATTTATTTTTGTATTTATTGCCTTGAGCCTATATAAAACAGACTCCGTTGTGTAGTTCAGACACACGGTTTCACCATATGTCTCTCTCATTTTCTCTTATTCAACAGAGTATATGAAAAATACATCATAAAATCAATATTTTATGTTGCAACATTCTAGAGTAACATATGTATTCTCTTAAGATTGGTTATTATATTTCACAGTTTGTTTTCTCAGTTAAATTAGGATTAAGACTATAGTACAAGCATAAAATAGGGTTTAGTATATTTTTGTTTGTAAGACATCCAAGGCAAATCTCACGTTAACTAACTATCAATTTCAGAGTATTATATTATGTCTCTAATATCAGCTTTTCCTTTCTCTATAGCTCAAATGCTAAAACACTTACATAACATTCACATCACATGGTATAAAAGCATTATCATCATCCATGACCTCAGAGGATTTTCTCTCTCCCAAGCCATAACTTACATAACATATGTATTCTCTCTCCCAAGCCATAACTAAGGCAGAGGATTTTTCCTACAATTCAGAAAACAAGACTGAGCATTTGCCAATATTCCAACCAAACCTGCAATCCATCTCCCAGAAGTTTCTCTAAAAGACCCATCACAGACTGCAATACCACTAGAGGATGCTACATTGTCTTTCTAGCAATATACACCTCTCTAATGTCTCCAACATCCTTCATTTATCTTTCCAGCCATGTTTTGTGAAGCTCATATTATATTGTTTCTTTTTCTTTTTCTTTTCCTAGTGGTTTTATTTGTATCAGGCTTAAAGCATAGCAAGTTTTAGCTCAAGATGGTGTGTGAGAGTATATGAAAATTATTTCACTAAATCTATATTTTCCTCCCTCTATACCTAAAAGGCTAAAACCTTATATTTTCAACAACCTTCACTGACTTTTGTATGAAGTAGGAAGTCAAAATATTAGACTATTACAATATCTTCACACTTACTCAATGGTTAGTGATTATGACTTCTCAGTGGAGCTCTATTCATGTCCATTTCCAGGGAGCTACTCATATTGGTATGCATAGACACAGGACAACCTTCTTGCCTTATAGTTATACTCCCAAGAGTTTTCCATTTTATAAGAGACAGGGACTTGAAAAAAAATAACTGCATATAGTAACAGTTGAACCTAAATTCAGTTCCAAGAATATTTTTGTAAGAACTCCAAAATTAATTTTATTTTATAGAATATTTTGTCTCACTTTTTTCATATAGCTCTTACTTGCCCTGATTTTTTCTTTTTTCATCCCAAGACATTAAAGCTATGTTTGGGAGTTTAGGAGAAGGATGGTCCTCCAACATGAATGGAAGGTTTAATTCTATATTGTTAATCACGTATAGCCGGTGCAGAGCGCCAAACCTCAAAACCACTATAGGCCTATAGCAGAATAGCGGATAGCGAGATAGCCGATATTGCACAGACTAAAAATTAGTATGCAAAATAAACATAAATTCCAACACCATACATAGATACTCAAACAGTAAAACACAAAATATACAATGGTCATTTGTCACTAACATCAACAATCAAAACCCAATGCAACTTAACTACTAATTAGATTTCTCCAGTAAGACAACTAATTAAAGTTCTAAAAGTAAACAAAATAGCATCCCATCAAAATCAAGTTCTACAAGTAGGTTTGAAGACTCCCAAGCCATTTCAAGATTGTCACCAGTAGGTTTAAACAAACCTTTAATGTTGGCAGTTGGTGTTGCAGATGATGATGCCGTTGTTCTTTCAGAAAAACAGATAACATAGAGATCAGAAAAAACACAGAAGAACACAAACAGGGCAAAACACAGAAGAACACAGAAAGAACAGTCACATGCAGAAAAAACAGAGAACACACTACTACAGAGGGGGACGAACACAATTGCACATGCAGATGGAGTGGGAACACAGCAAACCATAGAATACAGAAAATAAAGGTCGCAGCGAGAAGAAGACAACGGTTTAAAAAAAGGGTCACTTAAAAGTTAAAACACTTCGAAATGACCAATATACCCTTAATAATAAACAAAACAGTTTAAAAAAAGGGCATATATGTCGTCCCTGAAACCCTACAGCAGACACAAAAACGCAATTGGGCCACAAATCACGGCCGCCGCCACAGCACCAGTTGAACGCAGCTCGCCGGCTGAATGTGTCGCAGTGGACAACGCCGCTGCACCGTGATTCCGAGAACGCACGCAATAGCGCTGCTATTATTAGCATATGTTTAATTTTCTTCATAATACAAAATCGCCATAAGTAGGGAGAACTCAAAAAAATGTATTGGAGGAGGATTTTGGAGGCCTAAGATAAATTCTTCAAATCTTTTTCATCTTTTTATAATAATCTTCAAATTAAAAATATATTAATCATATGTATCTGCTTCTCATTCTCTATAAAAACACTCTCAAATAAGGTGGAAGATTTCTCTCTCTCTTTCTCTATCCTTCCCTCTTCCCTAAGTCCTCCTCCCATTCCAAAATCCCAAACGGAGCCTTAAAAAAAAGGGAGAGGGAACATAGGGGGTGAGAAAGGAGGCCCAATGACCATCGTATCCAGTGTCCACAACACCAAAATTCTATAGAACCACTTCATGCCTTTATGCATTAAGAGATTCATAAAACATAGGTAGATGGACTTAATAGAAAAGCCTTAATAAATAAAATTCCATTACAATTTGGGAATAAAAGAAAATCAGAAACGCCAAGTCCATGTCCAATTGCTGACATGCAACAAACTAGCTCCCAAAAAGACCCATGTTTCAAGGTTAGGCTCAAGAAATTCTCTAGTCTACCTCCAGGTAATCTAGCAAGGCAGAAACAAGACAGCCTTGCCCAACATTTGCCATTGAAATAACTCATTCAGGTTCTTGTTGGTATAATACATCCATATTCCATATCCAATATAGAAGAGCAAAAAATATTAACATTATAACAATTGTATGCTCAACTAAATTAAAATCTACTATAAAATAGAGAAGAATTTTAAAATATATTGATTTTATACGCGAATATCAACGACTTAAAGAGATTATGAATGAAGCAAACCTTTTCTGCGGCATCTCTTAGTTTCTTTGCGGCCATTGAGGGAAGAAAGGAATATGGTAACATTATAGCACTACGGTTGTTTCGATCCTTGCATTCCATAAACCTGGAAGGCCATCATTAGCACACCTCGAAATTCAGAAGAATCTCTGCTCGTAGCATATGACAAATTATTTTATGAGCAATCATTTTAATAGTAGCACCAAAAATAGCAGTTTGTAATGCATGATTCACACCTCATCACAGTTGTGAATATACAAATACTAACTCAATGTCAAGTCAAGTACATCAGACATATGTTGAACTCGTTATTGCACATTAATCATGTCATGTCTTCTATTTTTAATTTTAATAGCATGAGTTCTTCTATCATATACCAGCTTCTGAAATTATGTAAGCTCAAATTGAAATCTTGTAACGAGAAAATATAGGTTAACTTAATACGTGTTTCAAAGTGGACTGAAGTCAGAGAGACATTAGTAGGTAAGAAAAGTGTCCAAAAGCTTCACAAAGGTCATGGTAACAGATTTATTGAAAATTTCATTACTATAAAAATCTTCCTTGTAATGACAAGGATCATGATCATATTTGTAGCTCTTTAAGTATCACTAATTGCACACATAAAAGTTGGAACCACAATTTAAAACCCCAATAAAACCATTCTATTCTAGACATCATCAACCTTAATATGCAATATAATCAAATTAAAAAGGTGCACCTCGGCATACTTGAAAAAGCAATTAGGAATTTGGAAGGAAAAAAAAACCTACCAAGAAAGAGGGCTAGCAGTTCTGTTTATGAGCAACAGATCAGAGTAGCGATTGTTTTCTTTAAGCTCAATACGACTAACTCTGTCCACGTGAGCAATTCCTCTGGCTCCAAGCTTCATGCTAATCGATAAAACTCTATACCACTCTTTTGAATTGTCAAAAATTACAGGGACAGTCTCTGACATGAGTTCTGGATCATATAAAGAGTCCATGGCACAAGAACTTGCCTCCCACCTATAATGGATAAACAAATTAATCTCCCCTCCCTCCCCTCCTTTACATTAAAATCAATCTCCCTCTCCCCTCTATTGATCCAAATAGACCTTAGAGTCTAACTCAATCCAACAAAACCGGCTAATAAGGTGAGGGAGCTGCGATGAAATTGAATAGTGCAAACAAAAATGAAAAAAAGAAAGAAACTCACTGATCCTCGGAAGTAGCATTAGTTGAACGATGAAGGATCCCTTTCTTATTATGTATAGGATTAATACACATCCTTGAAGGCATAACAAAAGTTCTGCAATTCAAAAACGTTATCATGAACCGAAACAAACCCTGGGAAAGTAGATAAGAATTGAAAAGGAAAATGAGATAGATAGGTACCTGCGGAGATATATGGCTTCTTCGAGGGCGCACCTAAGGCTAGATTCTTGATGACCTAAACCCTCACAGGACCCACAGTGTTTTCCAGGGCAATCGATTCGTGTGCCCCAATATAGATACTTGTTGTTGTTATGTCCTTCAAATTTAACGTGGGATTTTGGGGAACCAGTTGTAAATACAAGTGAGGAGAGTAGGAATACAAGGGCTATTGCACTCACTGATCCACCCAACACTATGATTTTGGATCTTGGTGCTTTTGGTTTCCCCTTTGTGGTTCTGTTAAAGGCCATTGGATTGGAATTGGATTATATTTAAGAGTTCAGCGAGGAAGGCTTGTGTTTGTGTATGTTTTTCTTACAGATTTTGAGACTCGGTTAGTGGCAGAGCTTGACAAAAAAGCTTGGGAGGGCTGAAAAATAAACTATTATTTATAACTTGTTCATCTCTTTGATTCTCGCAAATGTCTTACCCAATTCAAAAAAGAAAAACACCTATAAAAACAATCCAAGTCAAAGCCACAAGAGACAACATGCTTACTTCATCAAGCAAATAAAAAACTCAGGCCAAATAAGTAAGGTAACACAGGCCAAATATCATCGATCTTATTTAGATCTCATATGCAAAAAAATAAACAAATTAATTATTTTGTAATATTATCCAAATCCAATGGTGAACTGTCAACTTCGAACAATAAATTAAATGGAATAGAGGAATTAGGAAAACTAATCGAATCCAGTCGAGTCCAGACCCCTCAATAGAGGACAACAGATCAAGATCAAAATCAACATTCAGGCATAAGCATCACCGTCTCACTCGCATACCACAGACTCATCAATGGAGGACAACAAATCGAAATCAAAATCGAATAAACCTTACCTCTTTTTCCTTACCTATTAAGTATTAATAATGGACGAAAAGAACTGACGAACTGAAACGAATGCCACAGTGGATGCGGGAAGGACAGTCGACGGCGGCGGAGCTGTGGTTGGCCGCAGGCAGTGGAGACTCGCATGAGACAGACCGTAGTGAGGGAATTGTTGACGGTTTATATGGTTTTGTTGTAATTTTACATTTTAAGTAAGGTTTTTTTAGTAATTTCAATTGGTAGTGGTTCTACTTCTACTTACAGCAAAATTATCTCAGATCTCAGCTACATTGGTTCTATGAGTTTAAGGTGATTATCCGGTTCTTGCAAAGATACCTTACACCCATTTTAAATTATAATCCATTATGTGTAGAAATTTTATAATACTAGTTTTTAAAAGTAGGAAAATAATTCATTTCTTAATGTAATATCAGCAAAATATGGTAGTCTTAAAAACATATTATATTTCTTCATTTTTATCTATTACATTATCTCTCATCTAAAAAAAAAGTGGCTAAAAGTTAATCAAATGATTTTAAGATGATTGTCGCGTGAAATATTTGTGCCACCTGGTGTTTACTTGTCACACCAACATCTAATGAGAGATTGCTACATGTCAAAATATGTAATATATTTGTTATTATTTTTGGAATACTTTTGTTTTAGGTATCTATAAATATATTTATTTTGATTTTTCATCTCTATCATATATTGGTCCTCTATTAAAAGCTGACGTGATACTATTGATATGATAATTTATTGTCGTATTACATTATCATCTCGTATCCATAAATAGGATTGTATTTCACCCACAATAATTAAATCAATTAAATGGTTCATGAATTGAACTATAAATTAAAAACAAATTAATTTAAAAATTAGTTTAAATAATCAAAACTTTTTTTTAAAATTTTATTTGGTTTAATTGCAGTTTTAGTCTCCTTATGTTTACTGGTTCACGGAATTGATCTTCCTATTTTAAAAGTCGACAATTTTGGTCCCTCTCTCGAATTTTTGAACCAAAAAATGACGATTTGATATATTTTTAATGACATAATATATAATTATATGGTATAGAAATATCTAGATACATTAATTATTCATATATTACACTATTTAATCCATATTACGTAATTATTTTTCAGTTAAAAAATTATAGAAAGAGATCAAAACTGTCGACTTTTAAAATAGGGGGACCAATTTCGTGAATCAGTAAAAATAAAAGACTAAAACTGCAATTAAGCCAAAAAAATTGTCAAAAAATTTTTTATATCTATTTTTCTTGAAAATAGTTTTTTTTTTTAAATCAGAAATTTTTTATCAAAAGAGTTTCGAAATTTTTTATATCTTTTTTTCTATAAAAAAAATAAAAAATTGTCAAAAGAATTTCAAATTTTTTTTTTTTGAATAACTTGTTCGAAATCGATTTTAACTTAAAACTTGTTCAAAATATTAAACTGGTTTATATTTATAAATTAATTTCAAACTAGTTCAAAACTGCACTAAAGTTGATTCGAAAGTAATTTTCAAAAACTGAACCAAATCATTAATGTGATCTAATTCAGTGTAGTTTTTACACTATTAACACCTCTAATGTCAACAAAGCAATATGGTTTGTTGTTTATATTTCCGTTTTGTTGGGTAAGCCGGTGAAACCAAGGACAAAAAATTTAGGAATGTGATATTTTAAAAAGATGTTCTATAATTATAAAGTAAATTTAGATTAATAATTAATGTTGGAGAAATAAGAGATAAAATGAATGGTGAATTTCAAAGATCAAATATATTAAATAAATGGGGCATGACTCATTTAGATAAGAGCGTCTTACGGTTTGAGTAGGTATGTAATTTAAAATAAAATAATTTAGAAATAGATTTAAAGTGACAATTTAATATTTATCGAAAACATTGGTTCCTTCGAAAGTTCAAGTGTTTGACTAGAGACATTGCCTACTAGAGATGAGTTTATGTTGAAAGGAGTGGTGACAGACCAATGCAATTATGCTTGTGTTTTATGCTTTTGAGAAAACAAATCTTGCAATCATGTATAAGAATTTCAAAGAGATTAGAGTATAATTGTCTCATCTTGTCTTCTTGCTCCTACGTGGAATCTCTTGTTGCTTGGTTTCAAATCACTTTGATTAACATAATCTTTTTTTCTCTCAAGTACTTAATACTTCTATCAACAATACTTATTATAGGAACTTCAAACAAAATATTTTTCTTCAAACAGATGTCGTAAGGCATGATAATATGTGAAGGACCGATCATGTACTTCCTCAACTGCGAGACATGGAACACAATATATAAGGTGGCCAAATTCATAGACAATGCAATCTTATACACCACATGACCTACATGTCCAATAATTTGGCATGGCCTAATGAGTTTTGGAGTAAGCTTCTTCGACTTAAGTGTCATACCCACACTAGTAGTAGGCGCTTCTCTCAAGAACACAATGTCTCATTTCTAAAACTCCATGGGTATCATCTAGTGATTTGCATAAATCTTATGTCTACTTTATGGGGTCTTCATCCTCTCCTAAATTAATTTGACTTTTTCATTCGTATGTTGAGCTAGCTCGAGTCCCACAATCATACTTTCAACATCCTAGTACCATTACAATAGGGTTTGGCACTTGCACCTATACTAAACCTTGTAAAATATCATCCCAATTTTCACATGATAACTATTATATTAGGTGAATTCATCAGAAGCAACATGTTATCCCAACTCTTTTGATTATTCAGCTCACATGTTTTCAGAAAATCATCCATATTTTGAATAGTTCTCTTTGTCTATCCATCAACATGTGGGTGGTACACAGAGCTCAACCTCATCTTAGGGCCTACGGCCTCATACAACGCTCCCCAAAAATGAGAAGTGAACTTTGAATCCATATCTAACACTATACTAGAAGAAGCTTTGTGCAGTCTAACAATCTCCTAGATGTAACTCTTTATGAGCTCAGTCATTTAATAGGTATTTTTTCCCAGTATGAAGTGAGTTGACTTTGTCAATTTGTCCTTAATTACCTAAATGGAATCAAACTTCTTCTGGATTATTGGTAATGACACCACAAAGTCCATAAAAATATTGTCCCACTTCCATTCTAGCACATCCAATAATTGCAATAAGCCAACTAGTTTATGATGTTCAACCTTAACTTCTAACATATCAAACACGATACCACATACCCCGCCACAAATTGGTTGTTGAGCAGACAACTCCATTTTTATTATTTTATGGATTAAAGTACCAAAATTATATTTTTATGAGTGAAATATTTTTAATTGTCTTGTGTGTAAAAATAGTCGAAATCGCATATGAATTTTTTACAAATTTTAAATTCAGCGAGTAGTTTTATTGTTCGCAAAATTTTAAAACAACTCTGTTTTTTATCCTAGTTCTTGGGATGGTTAGAGTCAGTAAGATGTTTGGGAAATATTTCACATACTCGGTTAAAAATATTCGTTGGAAAATAATTTAGTCAAATTACGGGTGAATTATTACCAAAAGATACTTTATGATGTTGTATGTTACGATTAAATTCCTCTATCAGCTGAGTTACGACTGGGTAGATATTTTGTGGAAAATGTGAAGTTACAATTTAAATCATAGATATGATGAATATCTCAATGATACATAATGCAAAGAATTAGTTGATACCAATTTGAGATTGATCTAAAATGTTATTTTTTGTTTTAGAGTTTGTGAATTGTAATTTGGTGTTCAATTTTATGCCGAGGGAGAATGTGGCATTCTATGATTTTTAAATAATGATCAAAGACTCTAAAAGATGAAATAAATAGTCTTATTTTAATTTCTATTACAAATTATTCTTTTAAAAAATATTGATTATAATAAATAGATTATTAATGTTTTTGTAAGAAAAAACATAATGATTACGAGGTTTTATTTTTATAGTTCTCAATCAATTAAGAGAGGAAAAGTGTATCTTCTCTCATTCTTGACATCATATACCTACTTAATTCTTTTTAAATAAAGGTTACAAATTAAATTATGAATTTGATGGATTTTTTTGTGCAATCAAAAAAGGACAAAAAAAAACTCTTAAATCAAGATTATTATTTTATTTCAATATTTTACAAAAAGAATCCTATGCAAATTTTGATTTATGACAATTAAAAAAAAAAAATAAAGGCATTATTTTTCAACACTTGTTTTTTGTTTTTTCCAAAGTACCCTAACATTCCATCACAAACAAAAGAAAGAAGAAAAAATAGAGAGAAACTTTCTCACACCAACATCATCATCATCAACAAGTTGAATTCTAGTTTTCTTTCTTCTTTTAATACCATCTCAAGTAAAATTTGGACATTCTCTCTTATTCTTTGATTCGTGGACTTAGAACATGTTGCTATGAAAGAAATCCCGTAAGAGTTTTTCTCCATGTAAAGTTATGCTAGATATTAAATTAGTGGTTGGTAAGATATTGTTACGATGTCTTGATGTCTTAAAAGAAAAGTGGTGATTTTTTTGTTTGTCATAATAAATTTAACTATAAAGTTTTGATTTTTTAAGAGTAATATGTGTTATAAAATTTGAGAATATTTCAAAAGTTTTAAATAAATTGTATTTTATATTTAAAGTGAGAAATATGAAAATATATTTTAGTAGAAAAATATTATTAATTTATTTTAATTTAATTTTGACTTGGTCAAATCTTCTACTTCTACTATTTCTTTTTGTACACCTGATCTCCCTATTTTAAATGGAAACCTAACTATTCATTTTATGTGGTGTGAAAATATATTTTTATTGACCGTGAAAACCCCTTACTTTTTGCACTTCTTCTTCTTATCTCTCTCATCTCTTGGTTTTATATGGGCCTTGTGGTCTATAAGATAATATTTCTTGCAATTGTGTTACCTTGGTTTATATTCGGGAGAACATGTTGAATCATAGGGTATTTGCGCCGTAAGACAGATAATTCCTTAAGGAGAGTGACTAGTGTCATGTCGTAGGTTTTGGTATTTGTTTATTATCTTACTGGTTTAACCAAAGTTGTGGATGAAGATACTGATCAAGTTGCGCTGACGATCAATTTTTACAACAATCTTAAAGATTTAAGCAATGAGCTTTTTTAAATTTTCACGGCTTTGGTTGCCTTCACCCACAACCATTCAAGTAAGTGTTCTTTGATTTAGGCACTATTTGGTAGCGCAAATGAGCTAGCTTATAACTTATTAAACTAACTTATAAGTTTGTTGGATTAAATGAGATGTGTTTGGTAAACAAGTTTTTCTCACAAGCTTATAGCTTATTATGAGTTACTATTTCAAATAACATTTGAGTTTATAGCTTTTTACACTTTTTTCCAATTATAACCTCATTAATTTATTTTTATATTAATTATATATATATATATATATATATATATATATATATATATATAACTTAAGCGTCTCACTAACTTACTATTCACCTATTATCTCTAATATCTTCTTCTCGATGTTATTACTTCTATTTTTTTATTCATAGTAGTATTATTACTTTTACATAACACATTCATTCTTTCAGTCATTGTCAAAAAAATTCACAACAAAAAATTTAACTTCATGTATGCAAAAAATATTTGTCATATATATATATATATATATATATATATATATATATATAACTTAAGCGTCTCACTAACTTACTATTCACCTATTATCTCTAATATCTTCTTCTCGATGTTATTACTTCTATTTTTTTATTCATAGTAGTATTATTACTTTTACATAACACATTCATTCTTTCAGTCATTGTCAAAAAAATTCACAACAAAAAATTTAACTTCATGTATGCAAAAAATATTTGTCACATAAAACAAAATTGACAAAGACATGAATGAATAGAGCTGGACTCAATTTCTTTAATTCCTTACCTAAATAACTCATAAAATCTTTCATCTGACAAGAAATTCTTAAAGTTAAATCTAATTTTTTATGTCAAATTGTAAACTGTAAAATAAATTGCTTTTTACGATTACTATTTATGCACATTGTTAAACTTTTAGAAAACTTTTTAAATTTATTGTTATAAAAAAAAAAAGTAACTGTTGTACGAAATAAAATAAATGAACTCAATGGTTTTTTATTTTATTTAAGAGCTTTGTTACATTTTTTGTATTTTCTACCACAAAAGTCATAAATGAGAGAAATATAGTAAAATAAAGAAAGGAGTAAACGTGAGAGATGTATTAGATGAATTGGTCAATCACATTGGGAGACACAGAAGTCGGGGAGAAATGTGTAAGCTATAAGATAACATCAACTAACTAACGACATGGAGAAGAAGAAAACATAAGAAATAAAATGAAGTATGAAAATAGATTGATTGCAAAAAAAATAGATCGACTAAAACAATAGGTAGAAGATTGGATAAAAATATCACATTTTTATTATTTTAAATTAAATAATTATTCTTTTATATTATTAAAAGCTAAATTTATTAAACACTTTAATTTTAATTATTTAGTTTTTTAATTATAAATAATCAGTTATATCTATTCAGCTATCAATCAGTTTTTCAGTTATAATTTGACTTATAACCTAATTTACCAAATGGAACCTCAGTTGATTGTAATCTTTATTCATGATAAGTCAGTGCCTTGAGTTGATTGTGAATTGCATGCTAAAATTTATTAATTTTATATAATTGATTGAACATGTTTTGTTGCTATTAAAGGAATGGTATAAATAAACCATTTTGCACGTGATTTTATTAAAACAAAAATGGATAATTGATGTGAAGTATATTTTTCTTGATAGAGTTTGCATGTGGTACTCAATTATCTAATATGTAAGGTGGAAATTTTATATTTTGTTTGAGTTCATTCAGTTGGAATAACTTTATTAATTATTTAATCAAAAAAAAATTCTAGTAATTAAGAAAGTACTTAGTGCTTGTTATTGACTCATTCTTTCCGTTGACAGTCAAGTCTTAGTGAAGAGTATACTGTGAGCATAATGTAAGCACTCTTATTTGTTGTAATTATTAAAAAATTTAAAAGTAATTTTTTTAATTATTTTTTGAAATTATTTGGTAAGTAATTTATTATTAGAAAGAAAGAAAGAAAAAAAAAATCAAGCGGCGAAATTTGCTCCATTTCAATTTGTTAACCGGTGTCATGCCAAGTTGCAATTTCAAACCAATTGAAAGTTGCAAACTATCGATATCATATCATATGTTGAGAAAGTTTTATTTTATTGTGAAAATATCAGACTTATATTCTTTTGGGAATATTTGAGATGCTTTGTATCTTTATGAGTATATTTATTTCATTGGAAGTTTATTGAAAAATAAATAACAGTGATTGGTTGATAGGGTCGGTGACATAAGTTTCTAATTTTAAAAATTGGGTCATTAATAAATAGAAGTACTAAAAATTAGAAGAAGAAAAACTAAAATTATACAAAAAAATATAACTTTTGAAAATTGATCCTAGGATCGCATGCATGAAAACATTATATTTTACCACTAGATTATTGCAAGACATCTAATAATTTGTGAATGTTTATAATATATAACTAATAATTTTGGGGTATGTGTAAGACTCATTACTAATTATCTAAAATTTGACAATTGAATTCATACAACTCAATAAAATAGTAACAAAAATTACAGATCAATAATAAGTGTCATTAAAGTAACTTGTAACTACCTTTAAACAATATAGTTTACAACTCAATTTATTTAATGAACTATTTAATTAATTTACAACAACAGTATTGAGATTATAAAATTATTCCCTAACACATCATGTTATATGAAATAAAAATAAAGCACTATGTTCAAAATAGAGCTTGCCGATCATCATCTGGTATTGAGACTAAACATCAGTCACCTTCAGCTGCTAATGTATAAAAAACAAAAGAGATGAGATAAAATTTCAGTGAATTCTGAAAATAAAGGGACTAGGTAGTTTTCATAAATATGCATCAAACATGAAAATATTATGCATCTCATGCTAAAGCTGTCAACTTCAATTTTCATAAAAGCTTAACTTAAAACATTATCTATTTCTTAATAATTCTGGAAAATATATATATGACCTCAAATATTTTCCTTGGAATATGGAAAAGCTGCCTAATTATCTTAATATGGGTCACCAAGATAACTGAAACCTGATTAGTAAAGTTGGTCTGACCAAACCCCGATCAGTGTTCTAATTGTTCTCCTTTACTTGTTATTCCATGCTTGGAACAACCTAAATAACATGTAAATGAAAACAATCAGGATACTGGTTGGGTTTTAGCCAAATCATCTTTACCAACCTAATTGTTCTCCTTTACCTGTTATTCCATGTTTGGAACAAATTGAATGTCCCACCATGAATAAGGTCATGCATGATCCGATTAAAAAGAATATAATGCGCTTGAGATGTTATGTATGTAATGCCTTCGTAATGTCATATATGCAATGTATCGTTCATCCATAACACTTATAAATAACTTAGCAATATATTGAAAATTAAGTGAAAATTAAATCTTAAGTCTGTGATCAGGAGTTGGAACTAGAGACAAAACTCGTGACAAGAGGCAACGCATTGTGGAGTAACAGATCTGAGACAACATGACAAACAATCTTGCAAAGATCAAACAAACAACATGCATGACATTTTACAATCGTATGAGTGCAGTTTCAAAACACTTATATGCTAAAAGTTTCATTTTCCTCACACTCTAAGTTCTTCTAACCCATTGTACCCTCAAAATAGTTTCTAACAAAAATTAAAGAATTTCACTAAATAAATTCTCATAACCCTCATGCTAAAAGGAGTTAATGTAATAGAACTCACAACTTTCAGATTTTCATTAATTAAAGAAAGAGTTATCCCTATAGTTTTTGTTTTCCTCTTCAAGTTGTGTCCTCTACTTCAACTCGAAATCCCCTTTGTGTTGGTTTGTTCCTTTTCTACTTCATTGATCTTGCTTGATTCTCGAAGTTGAAGAGGTTGAATCCCACATGTAAGGTTGCTGAGCAGGTCTGATGGAGTTAAGTAAACTGTGATTGTTGAAGATTTTGAAAAAGAAGGAAAAATGGAGGATTTGGAGAGATGATGAACATTATAGGTTTGGGATGTTTCTCTCTATTTTTGAAATGAGAAGGAATGAAAATGGAGGGAAAGTATCCTTATTGTCCTTTGGATATTTTCCATATTATCTTTTTTGTCCATTCATATTTTAATTTAAATTTCTTATTCCTAAATTAATATGTTAATATTTTTAAAAATTCTTATTTTAATAGATTTTAATCAAACAAGTTGTTACATTTTAAGGATAATTAAATGGATTATTATACCCTATACAGTGGCTCAGCACGCAAAGACTATGGGTCGTCCCTGTTAATTGATATATTAATTGTTGATTAGTCATTGTATTACAATAATATAAAGATGTTTAATGAAATTTGTTGATATGAAAATAATTATTTTTGAGAATTAGTTTTTCCTTTATGAAGATGTTGTCGCTTGTAATTTATCGAAGTAGATCTAAAGAAGTATATTATGGAATCAGTTTGACTATATGGGATATTATTTAAAGTGGATAAACCATTTTATTAAAATAAAACAATGATGTTGCTTGGACATAATTCAAAGAGAATAAATCGATAAGTGAATTTATTTTCCTAAATGGAAATGTTGTCGCTTAGTCAACTAAGTGAGCTTATATAGATTTAATACGGAGAACAAGTTTATTGTTATAAATTTGGTAATTATAAGATTAATTGACTTAGAGGCATCTTAGTCGATTTGGATGGAAGAAATTTGTGTCTTCCTAAATTCTGTATAAAGTAGCTAGTTATATCATCTATTTGTGTACAAAGATCCCTTGAGATGAAATTAGTATGTGAAACATCAAGAGGATTGTGACTTATGCCACTGAAAACAACAAGTGATAGGAACTCAACCTTTATTATCAGAGATCCCATAAATAGTTGTGTATTGCGTCAATTTTAATAATACAAAATTTTATTTTTAAATAAAAATTCACTTTTTCCAACGCACATACACCAAACAAACATCATTCAAACGTGCATCTCTTCATGATCATTGGTATCTAAAATAATGGTGTAAATGGTCAGTTCATCCTATAGTAAAATTAAACAAAATAATAAATTAATAGTCAAAAAATAAAAATAAAAAATATTTTTGTAATAAAATATTTAAAGAAATCGAATTTTAGAATAATTTACAATATTATGTGAAGATTTATATTTAGTAAGTCGTAAAACGTACTTATATAAATGAACTAACAACCTATGTAGAACACATAATTAGATTAAAACAAAAATAAAAATACATACAAGTTATACATGCTCCTAAAACTATATGATTTGAGTGCAACTAATCACTAAGACTTCTATATAGAAAGTCACCTACCAATGAGGAAAATTAAATCAAGATTTAAATATGTTTTTAGTCCTTGCAAATATGAGTCATTTTGATTTTAGTCTCTGTAATATTTATTTATTTATATCCTTATAATTTCAATTTATTTTTTAAAAATGTCCTTAATATATTTTATAATAAAAAACCCTGACATGGTCCACCTTCACTAAAGTGGCACACACTGAGTGTATCATTCATGATGATTGTACATTTTTTTATTATTAAAATTTGACAAAAATTTAATTAAAATAGAAAACTATTTTTTAAAATAATAAAAGAAGAAAATTCTTCATCTGCATAAAAAAAACGTCATTGCAGTTTTGTTACCATATCTTTTCTTTTTTTTACAGCACATGCACAAAATGTTTGACGATGATGAAGGTGATGGAGGAGTTTTGGTGGACGGCAGCGATAATAGAGTTTTGGAGCTTGATGGAAGGGAAGGCGGACTCCATAACGGTGGATTTGGTGTAATGGTTCATCCGGTGGGCGGTTATTGCACCAGCGAAGGAGAGGTCGACGACATTGTGGGTGCCGACTAAGATGCTGAAGGAGTTGCTGGTGGCGGCGGTGAGGGAGTTGTAGACGACTATGATGAAGAAGTCGTTGGAGGTGGGGAGGAAGGTGATATCGGAAGTGGCGACAAAGGAGTTGCAAGAGAGAGTGCGGAAGGTGTAGTCGGTGGTGGAGCAACAGGGCTTGACGGTGGAGGCGCAGTGGCATTTGTCGACGAAGAAGAAGGTGCCAAAACATTTGATGTTGCGGAAAATTTAAACAAAAATTAAATGAAGATGAATAATTTTTGTTCTTTTATTATATTAAAAAGTATTTTTCTATTTTAATTAATTGTTTGTCGATTTTTAATAATAAAAAAGTGTACAATCACCATGAATGATACACTCAGTATGTGCCACTTTAGTGAAAATGGACTATGTCAACGTTTTTTATTATAAAATATTCATTAAGGACTTTTTAAAAAAAAATTGAAATCGTAAGGATATAAATAAAATAAAATAAATTAGAGTGACTAAAATCAAAATGACTGATATTTGCGGTGACTAGTAAACATATTTAAACCTTAAATCAGCCATTAAGACTTCCACAAAGACCCATATGTTATGTCATGATAAATAATCAGCCACAAATACATCCATAAAGAGATCTATGATATGTCATGAAAATAAGTCAGTCACAGAGGCGACCAAAGATAATCACATATGACATCAAATTTATTTACTCATGGATGCTCGTAGTCAATAAGCAATAATTTCAACATCCCAAATACGAAACAAGTATATACACGAATAAATATCTCAAACGTTCAATTTTCATTTTATAATTCATAAAATTCGATTAACTACATATTATTGATAAAGATTAAAACTTAAATCACCAAAAACACATATAAATAGAAATTTTATTCCTTCTACTATAAAATTTCTCACATTGTTAGTCATTAAAACATAAACATCAAATTTTACACTAAATGCAACCCAATAATTAACTTTCTCATATTATCATAATTAAAAATCAAAGCTTTTCATCAATTCCCTCCTAACACATATACTTTTCATAAAAATCAAAACTTTATAATGACATGATAATAAAAATGGAATTCAATTTGGATATGACCATGATGATGGCCAGGAGATAAAAACAAGCCATTTTCTTCATTATTTACTTTGTGATGGATAGTTTGTGAATTTAGGCAAAACAAAAATAGAAATGGGCATTTGATTGGAAACGAGAAGACAATAAGTTGTAGGCAAATATTTTTATATTTTGTAAATTAACACTAAATCAAAAATTTGTCTAAGATTTTTTTTTTTTGTAATAGAAATAAAAATTATTGTATTTAAAAGAAAAAAAAAGTTTTTTTTTCCTCTATCTTGCATTAAAAAAATCGAACACTAATTGAAATTAAAATGATAAGACATAGAAAGAGAGATAGAGAGAGGTACGCGCACAAAGTCAAGAATGAGGGAATGTTCATCCTCTTCTCTCTTAATTGGATTGAGACAATGTCATCAAAGATATTATTATGCAGATACATTACAATCAAGATGCATTATTTTATTAAAGTTAATTTTTATTTTTATTTTAAAAGAGATAATAAATTTCATTATAATTAATGCACACAATTATGAGGTTTTGAGTTCGAATCCGGGACAAGACGTCCAACCTAACAATATTGGCATGGTTAATTGAGCTAGGTCTTAAGGACCTGTCAAAGTTGATTTACTTACATGCTAAAATAGAATAAACTATTTTGAAGTGAAATTCTTGAAAAATAAGGTTAACTGAAATTAACAATGATTTAATTATTTTCTAATGGAAGAAAAACTCACCTATGCATTTCAAATTAAGGTTAACGATAAAAAGTAAATAAACTTTGAAAATGTACCACGTCGATTTTATTAATACAAAACTTTATTTTTAAATAAAAATTACAAGCAAACATTCTTCAATTGTGCATCTCTGCATGATCATTAGTACCTAAATGTTGGTATAAAGGGTCAGTTCATCCCACAATAAAAATTAAACCAAATAATTAATTAACAATCATAAAATATAAATTTAATTTTTTTTTTGTAGTAAAAGATTTAAAGAAATCGAATTTTAGAATAATTACAAGGATGTGTCAAGATTAAATTTTTACTAATTCATAAAATGTACTTAAATTAATTATGTAGCGACCCACCTAGTACACATAATTAGATTAAAACAAAAATAAAGATAAATGCAAGCTATGTATGCTACTAAAATTATATGGTTCAGATATAATCGGTCAGTAAAGTGTCCACACAGAAAGTAACTCATTCCATTGGAGAAATTAAATCAGCCACTTAGGCATTCACAAAAATGTGTTTGCTATGTCATGATAAATGACCAACCACAAAGGCGTCTACAAGAGACATATAATATGTATTGGAAAAAATTCAGGCACAACTACAAAGATAAAATATTCAATATTAAATTTTTAATTACATATGACATTAAATTTATTGTCTCATGGATGCTCATAGTTAATGATCAATAATTTCAATATCACAAATATAGAATACATATACACATGAATAAATATTTCAGAATTACAACTTTTATTTTATAACCCATAAAATTCGATTAGCTACATGTTATTGATAAAGATTAAAAATTAAATCACCAAAAATACATAAAATAGAAATTTTATTCCTTCTACTAAAATATTTATCCCATTATTAGTCATTTAAGTATAAAAATTAAACTTTACATTAAACGCTTCACACTAATCAACTCTCTCATACTATCATAATTAAAAATCAAAATTTTTCATCAATTTCTTCGAGACCCATATATTTTTCGTAAATAATATAAACTTTATAATTAAAACACATAAAAAGTAAGATTTTAAATCAAAGACAACACAAAAAATCAAAATTTTATAATTAAGTACACAAAGACAACACAACAATCATATTACTCATGTTATAATAATAAAAAATCGAAACTTTATAATTAAGTCACGACGCCAAAAATGGTATTTTACAGCGCTTTTTTTAAGCCGTTTACAGGCTGTAGAATCCAGCACTGTAAAATGATACAACAACGTTCTTTAAAATAAAAAAAGCGTTGTAAATCCCTTCTAAAAACGCGATGTTTGTTATACTAGTTTTACGGCGCTTTTTAGGTGCATTCCTTTATTTCAGTTAGATCTCTTTCTGGGATTATATCAACAATCTCCTTCATGAATCACAATATATAGGATCCGCAGTCTATGTTGTTAGTTTGACGATGGCACTATAAAATAAAACATATAAGTCAATAAATATTTGTGCGTTGATTGTTAATGAAATTTTAAAGGCATATATTTCAAACCTTTATTGGAATCCATGTGATTTATTTGACTTTTGCTTCGACACTGTAACACCCATTTGAGCTCGGAAAACTTGTAAAGCACTATCAAATAAATGTGATTATTAGTATTAACAAACACATTATATATATATATATATATATATATATATGTAAGAAATAAATGAATACAATACCTGAAGAGTGCGAAGAAATACGTAGGGTTACAGTTTCGTTTAAGAAGGAACAACGAGAACGCGCAGAAACACGAACGGTTCGTATGACAGAGTAGGGTTCGCAATGAAAAGAGTACGTAATAATGTTCGTATGGATAGTAACAAATATGAAGATGGTTTGCAATGGAAATGGTTAACAATATGGTTCGTAGGGACAGTAGGGTTCCCAATGAGAAGGACACTGAAGCGTAGTGAAGTTTATGTAATGAAGAGGAAATTGAAGGGTTTAATGTTATATATAAAATCATATTACATCGTTCTTTAAAAAAAAAAAAATAAGGAGGTCTTTTACATCGCTCTTTAAAAAAGCGCTGTAATAGACTTATAAAAAATAAAATAAGGATGTCTTTTATAGCGCTTTTTTAAAGAGTGCTGTAAAAGACCACCTTATTTTATTTTTTTAAAGCCTATAACAGCGCTTTTTTAAAGAGCGTTGTAAAAGACCACCTTATTTTATTTTTTAAAGCCTATTACAACGCTTTTTTAAAGAGCGCTGTAAAAGACCACCTTATTTTATTTTTTTATAGCCTATTACAACGCTTTTTTAAATAGCGCTGTAAAAGGTCTCCTTATTTTATTTTTTAAAAGCCTATTACAACGCTTTTTTAAAGAGCCTTGTAAAAGACCACCTTATTTTATTTTTTAAAGCCTATTACAGCGTTTTCTTAAAGAGCGTTGTAAAAGGTCTCCTTATTTTATTTTTTAAAGCCTATTACAGCGTTTTCTTAAAGAGCGTTGTAAAAGGTCTCCTTATTTTATTTTTTAAAGCCTATTACAACGCTTTTTTAAAGAGCGCTGTAAAAGACCTTCTTATTTTATGTTTTTTTAAAGCCTATTACAGTGCTTTTTTAAATAGCGTTGTAAAAGACCTCCTTATTTTATTTTTTAAAAGCCTATTACAGCGCTTTTTTAGAAGCCTTTTAAAGCGCTTGTTCAAAAGCGCTGTAAAAGACCTCCTTATTTTATTTTTTAAAAGTCTTTTACAGCGCTTTTTTTACAACGCTTGTCAAAAAAGCGCTGTTGTATTCTCCTTTATTTTTAAAATATCATACAGCATCGCTTATATTTAATAAGCGCTATAAAAGACGCGCTATAAAATGTCATTTTTGGCGTAGTGAGTTCATCAAGACAAATATATTACTCATAATAATCAAAACTTTATAGCTAAAATTGTTAAGACAATGAAAATTAATATCAATATTTTACAAACCATTAATTTAATATCTAGCCTAACCTTGCATGGGACAAACCCTTACCTTAGACATTTTTCTTCCCTAACAACATGTTCTAAGCCCCACTAATACAATATTTGTTTCTTTGGCATGTCTGATATGCAATATATGCATGTGATTTTCTTTGTAATTGTATCTTTGTGTTAATTAGTAGTCTAGCTAAAAATGTGGAAGATGAGTGTCATTGTCAAATTATATTGGCTTTGACTCAATCTTGAGCCTCTGTGACCTTTATGGACTCTTGAAAATCTGAGAAAGACTCAAGTGTCTTATATTCGGCTGCTTCCTGCGCATTTGATCGTCCCTCACTTAAGAGGATTTCAGCTACCCAAAATTTCACTACTTGCCTTTTTCAGCTACCAAGTTATTTATGTTTAGGTGTAAATAAATGTCCCCTTACATCACCTTATAGGATAGCTGATAACTTTTGAGGTGATGCGACACAAATAGTAATTATTGTTCATAAATAGTTTAATTATTGCATCTTAAATAAAAAAAAAGTAGACATCACAAATCATGCATCATCTTGCAAAAGGTCGAAACTTAATGATATTAATCGATTAATTACCTTAATAGTAACCTTGAATATCTCAACTAACAAATCCTGATTTTTTCCTTAATCATTGAACTATTAATAAGATTAGCTAATTTCTTCGTTGCCCACTTCTTGCTACCTATTCATCTGATTCACAAAACGTTAACCAAATCGAGAGAAACATTCCTGGTGTGCTTTGTCCCGTTCAAGATCACATCACATTGTGCCATTCTACTACAGACAGGATGACTCAACCCTTATTTTTTGAACCTAACGAGTTTAGAATATATTCACATCCAACCTTGACTACGTTAATGGCTTTATATAGTAGCTTTGGCTAAATAACATGACTGGAAAAGATGGGTTATCTATGATATAATCATGCTCTCGGAGGTGGATATAAACTTCAACATGGACCACTTGTTTGGCCTCTTCGGCTACTGGTTGGTATGTTCCAATGCTTTTGTTTTTCCTTGGATTTGATGACCCCACCCTTCTTTATATGACTCATGATACCCCAATCCCTTCGTTAGGGTTTCATTTTTCAAAATCCATTTCCAACTATGCTTCTTTCAAGGCACATAATGTTGCTACTTTATGAGAAGTCTCAAGTGCAAAGCACAACACTTTCTTGTTTTATTCGTTCAACTTTTTTTCTTCTTCTGTTTGTACTGGTACTATGGCTTTCATCTAGAAGTGTTAGCTATATGTTGCTTTGCTTCAATCCATTCAGAACATAGCTTAAAGCTCTTTATTCTGTTCCTCCTTCTATTGTTTTTTGCACCCTATTTTAGAACAACTGAGGGAGGGAAATGACATAAAGATTGTAAGTGGACCCATTGCTTCCTTCAATTTTGGTTTAGGCTTTATTTCCTTTAGTTTTTAGACACTTCTTTAAACCTCAACTCGATTCCTAATGAGGGATGAGACATATGGAGGCGATTAATCTATCTTGCAAGTAATGAAAAACCATTATGCACCGTAGTCAAGCCTATGTTTTCGTTGCATCAAATATCGTCTAATTGGACCTCTGTCTTCCTTGAAGGTTGTCGTCTAAATTGGATGTTTTATGCAGGAATAAATGATCTTTCCCTCCAAGCTTAAGCTGCAATGAATTAGAATTTGGGATAGGTTTCTTATAGGTAGAGACCTACTATGTGGTTGGAAATCGGATAGTAGAAACAACAAGATCTTAGTGAAGTATTATTACCTTCAAACCATGGATAGATAAATTGGTCTTCTACAACACATTCCCTTTAGCTATGAATCAACCGTTCTTGGGACCACCAGGAGTTTTATCGAAAAAGCCGAACTAGACAAGGTCGCTCGCCTTAGTCTGGAAAATTTTCATAGTTTTTTCCATGGAGATGTTTCCTAATCAGCCAGGGGAATCCAACGCTTTTGCCAATTGGAATTTATCTATCAAAGAAAGCTTAAAGGAAGATAATGTTTGCAAACATGTCTTTAGCTTGATGTTACTAAGCTCTAGTGATGATTCAGCTGATAACATTGAGCCCATCAACGTGCACCAACCGTATTTCAAACCAGCTACCAAAAGCAAAGCTTTGTCGGCTAGCCAAAAGGGTAAATTTGTAATTCATCGTTCATAATTCATCTTTTAGCTTACCAAGTCTTTTAGTGCCTTTCTTTCATAGGCTAGATTGTTGTAACACCTCAGCCATTACCGTTACTGGCGATGCTACCTCATGACCTTCTCGTCCCCCTATCAACCCAATGGAAATAGCGAGTTTTTGCCTTCCGTAGGATTCGAGCCCGATACCTGGGAGATAAGTACCGCCTCCACATAGTCCCACTACTGATTGAGTAATTGGTGTTAAGATTTAAACTTTATTTTTTAAGAAGTAAAACTAGTAATATATTGTTTGAAAAAAATATAATTGAAACTAACGATGTACTTTAAATATATTTCATTTCAACTAGTTAAATGTAGCAAGTTATTACCAAATAAGTCTATATGCTATATTTTATTTGTAGATTATAGTAAGTGACTCTATGGTATTGTCTTCCATAATTAAATGCTAAACGTGATATGTGTTATTGACTCATGTTAGAATTCGTATCATGTTGTGCAAGGTGATTTATGATATGCTGTACATAAATAAATTATGAATGCCCACGACATGTTTATTATATCTTTAGAGATTATGTTTCAATCTTGATTGTGATAAATTAGATAATAATTCGCTTATTCTTCATTACAAATTTCGAGGATGAAATTTTTTTTACGTTGGATAGAATTATAATATCCCAAATTTCATAATCAATATTTTATTAATTAAATAGGATTTTCTAAAGAAATTAATTTTGTATTAAAATTATTTTAGAATATATGTTGATTAATTTTATGATTACTTCTCCTTATATGTGTGAGTTTCTTATGGTTTGATAATCATATATATATATATATATATATATATATATATATATATATTTAATTTATTGTGTAATATAAATTATAAATACTATGTTTATTTATTTAATTTATATTCAAAAATTAAATAGTATTTTAGCAAAATTATTTTAGAGGATAAGATTTTGAGTGAGTTTACATGTAGATTTGCATTAGATATTTGTGGTGATATTTTCGTGTGCGTTAAACTACAAGATAAATGTGTGCATAGTTACATTTTAATTATTTAAGACTATTTCCTATTTTATTTATTTATTTTATAAATAATTGTATTAAAATAGTAGTAATATTGTGATTAATTTCTTTATTTTTATATATTTTCTATGATATGATAGTTTTATATGTATTTATTTGGATTTAGTAATAAATATAAATTATTTATATTATATTTAATTATTTTATCATTTTGACTATTCTATGAAGATGGTAGTACTTTTATATGATTATTTTATAAAATATTATAGTAATAATGATAGTTAATATTGTGAATATGAGAGTTTTTATTATTAATGTATTTTAAAATAGTAATTATTTAGATTACTTTTTATAAATATTAGTTTTGAAATATTGGTAATACGTTAGTAATGAAATTGTGTTAAAAATAATTAGTTTTGATAATTGTTGGTTTTATTTAAAATAATAATAATAGTAATAATAATATAATAATAAAAGAAATGATTAAAATGTGTTTATGGGTTAGGCCCATATACAAGTAAAACCTAATTTTAAATAAATAAATAAATAAATAAATATATA
>NC_021163.2:38251730-38281988 GCF_000331145.2 Cicer arietinum | reverse complement strand
TATATATATATATAAGAAACAGCATGCCATGGAAGAAACAAAAATTAGGATTAGCATTTGGCACCGCTAATCGATAACTGTTCCATAAAACTTTCTCCGTTTTCATCTAAATTTAAGTATGTTGTTTCATTCATGTCAATTAAACGCACTTTTTCAGATTTTTAAATACTTGACTTCTCCGTTTATAGATTTCGTTAGTTTGCACCATTCTTTTTCACCATAAGTCCGATTTGAGTGAAACCAACGCTAAAACAACCATGCGAATGATGACTATATTATACCATAATTATTTTCCGATTTAGATAAGTTAACTTGATTCAGTATCGAAATTTTTCCTTTATAGAGTATATTTTTATAATTTATTTTTTATTTTTACCTATAAACTATCGAGTTAAATCGATTGAAGGACAAGGAATCAAAGAACAAATGTTTTTTTGCAGACTTGTATTCGTGTGTGAAAGCATCCAAAAAAAGTAAAAGGTAGTAGAGCGTTTGAATTCATGAGTATAATATATTGTGAGACGAACGGAAAAACCGTATTTCCCAACAATTCATCCGGGGTTCGCTACACACAAAAATAGCCCTATTTAGTAATAATTGAATTAATATGACTAAGTTTTATTTTTAATGTGTTGAGAGTCTTATTTATGATATATGTGATAAAATTTGAATTTATGTATGGTATATATGAAGGTTTTAATGTGTATGTGATGAAAGTTTAGATTTTTATGATGTAATAGATTAAAGTTTTGATTTTGATGATACTTTTATGAATATATGATGTCTTGATATGTGTGGTAAAACATTTGATCTTTGTGACGGTTAATTGTGAATATATGATCTTCATGATATGTGGGGTGGAAGCTTTGATTTTTATGATGGTTGTTTATGAATATTTGATTTTCATGATAAGAACGTATGATGTATGATCTTAGTGATATTTGAATAAAGTGATGATTTCGTATAAGTTATTTTTGGATCATTTGACCTAATCTTAGTGGGTTGTGTGAGAATGTTTGGTTTTGATAATACATCATCATGTCATGACATATGTATTTTAGTGGGTTGTGTGAGAATATTTTATTTTTGACAATGTACCATAATGTCATGACATATGCATCTTTGTGGAAGTTGCTCTTTTGACAGGTTTTTTTTCATTGGTATAGTGATTTTTTGTTTGGAAGTTGCATTTCTGATATATTTATTTTCCCCATTAGTATGAGTGGTTTTCTATGTGGAAGTTGCCTTAGTGGCAGATATTATATCTTGATCATATAGTTATTAGGAGCATGCATAACATTGCACCGTCTTGTGATTGTTTGGTTGTGGTTTTTTTCCAATTGAAGGTTTTTTTTTTTTCATCTAAATGAAGAGATCACTAAATACCTTGCATAGGAAACCACTCAAGGCCCAAACACATAGGCTTTTATTTAGTAACTTGTTAATCGGTTAGGTGATCAGCTTGTGGCTACCAACTCTTTAAAACATTAAATGAATCGCCACACTCGCCCAATTAGTAGAATAATATTTCTTTAAGTATTTTCGATTTATCCTTTTATTTAATTCTTCACCCACCATATTATCTAGACAATAAGATGTTCCACTAAAAACTTTGCTCACAATAAAGGTACATTTTTAATTTGGGGACCATCTTTCAAGCTTAGGGAATTTAATAACCCAACTAGAAAAATGGTTTTGCAAACTAAGTCACCTTCCACGAATCATTTGAGTTTGAATAATTTGTTGTAAGCTTTTGCCATTTTAATCTTCAAATTCTCAATCCTAGTTAAGGCTAATAGTCAATACTTATCCAGGGAATCTATTTCCATTAACATATCTTGTTGATATTTATCCATGTTGAGCTTTCTTTGCTTAACGACTCTAAGTGAAGCTACATTAATCTTTAATGAAAGAACTGCATCCTGACCATAGGTGAGCTGATAAGGGGTGAAACTTATTGCAATGGTTTTAGAATTCTTGATGGACCATATGAGCTTGTAAGGTTCTGTGACACTTTTTTTTTTTACTTATCCTCCATATTTTTCTTAATCAGGTCAATGATGATTTTATTGGTCGTCTCAACTTGCTCATTACTTTGGGCGTAATAGGGAGAATATTGTATTAGCTTGATTACAAACTTTTGAATGAAGTTTACCACATTGTCACCGATAAACATTGCCCCTTGATTAGTAATAATGGTCTCAATAATGCCAAATATGTAGATGATATGGTGTTGAATAACCCTGATTACTTCATCTTGTCCCACATTTTTCATAGGATGAGCTTCTAGCCATCTGGTAAAGTAAGCAGTGGCTATTATGACAAATGTATATCTTTTTGAAGATGCTAGATAGATATTCCGAATTAAATCAATAGCTCATCATCTTAAAGGCCAAGGTTTAATAACTAAATGCAATAATTCGATCGGTACCCTTTGTATCGGTCCATACAACTGACATGCCTCATATCCTTTAGCATATTGGAAATAGTCAGCTGTTATGGTGGGCCAATAATATTTATGGTGATAAATCAACCATTTCATGATGAACCAACCTTGTGAGATCCATAAAGTCCTTCATGTACCTCCGCTATGATTTAAGAGACTATATCTTTGCTACACAATTTAAGAGAATGCCATTGCATCCCCTTTTATATTAAGCCCCCATCTACTAATACATTGATGAATACTTTTTTATTTCAACTTGAAATAAGCTGAGGTTGAGGGATCATTTAAGTAGTCGACTAACTCTTTAATCCAAAAGTCGACCACTTGAAGGAACCTTTCTATAGGATATTCCTCATGAATAAGTCCAAAAGGTGTTTCAGTATATATAAATTCCTGTTGAGCTAACTCATTAGCCTCCTCGTTTTCTTCGTGATGGACCTGAAAGAACTACATCTGCAACCATATGCAACAGTTTTCTAGGTATTTCACAATTTATTTGAGGGTTTGAATTCAAGCTTTTCTATTCTACAATAACTTGTTTCACTACTAGATGTAAATATCCATTGACCTATATGTGGTCATAGTCTATTACCATGCTTGCTAGTATCCTCAGCCCCATAATCATAGTTTCATACTCTACTTGATTATTGGAAAACATGGGATCTAGCTAGCATTTAAAATTCCAAACTTTCCTTTTTAGATTAGTAATGCAATGCCATATCTAGTTCCCTCGTAGGTTGTAGATATGTCATTCAACACCAATGTATAACTTGAGTGGTTTACTTGGAATTTGTGGCATAAGCATTGGTAGGTTATTTATAGCCTCCTTAATTTAAGCAAAATCCTTTTGTTGTACCTTCCCCATTACCAATTTCTAATTCTTTCAGTCGCAACAAAGGTGAAAAAGCTTTCATTTTGTCAGTCGAATTTGATATGAATCTCCTTAGGAAATTGATCTTCCTCAAAAGACTTTGAAATACTTCTTGGTATTCGGAGGCTAGCTTCCATTATGATCCTAGCTTTGTTCTTATCTACTTTAATCCCCTTATTGTACACTAGGAAACTCACAAATTTTTTTGTTTGGGGTTTCTTCAGACCATGGAAACTCATTCTTTTCAAAGTTTATTGTAGTTCCTCCATATTACATTGGCAACTTAAGAACTTGACTGCCACATCATCAATGTATGCATCTATGCTTTTTCCAATAAGGTCATATAAAATTGTAGTCATAGATCTTTGATAAGTAGCACCTGCATCTTTTAGTTCAAAAGGCACGATAATCCATTCATGGATATCAAGGGCCCTTAGACATCTGAATGTCGTCTTATGAGTGTCTTGCTCGATAGCAAATATTTGATTGTAACCTGAGTACCCATCCATGAAAGTGAGAATAACACGACTAGCTGCAAATATCAACTAACAAGTTAGCTACTGGCATTTCATCCTCATCCTTTGGAATGGAGAAATTTAGGTTGCGAGAGTCAATGCAAACCCTCACATAGCCATTCTTTTTTAGTACATGTACTATATTTGATAACCATTCCACATACATAGATGTTCATATGAATTCTTTTCTAACAAGATGTTCTACTTCTACTTTGATCTGCGCCATCAATTGAATATTGAATCTTCTTGGAGGTATTTTGTGTGGCTTATATTCTTTTTTAATTGTAATCTTGTGTTCAACTAGTTCCCTAGATAAACTTGGCATCTCATATAGCTCCATGCAAAACAATCTTTGTATTGCCTAATCAACCCCACTAATTGATCCTTCTCAGTTTTGGACAAAATCCACTAACCTTAGTCATTGTTGGTTTCTATGGAGTCCCCAAATTAACATCTATCAATCAATTGCGAGCTTAAAATGTTAGGAGTTTCCTTTGAATATGTGAATTAGTGTCTTGATCTCTATAATCCTCAACAACCCTTGTTGAGATTTAGGCTTTTTCAGTTTCATCTATGTTGTCTTCCCCTAGGAAAATACATTCCAAAACTCTGGTCTTGGCTCCAAGTGTTTCCAATTTATCCATAAGTTCATTCAATTCATGAGGGGACTAATCATTGAGAACTTCTTCAGAAGGTCATAGATTATCCCTAGACTTCAAAGAAACCCATGTTGAGTAAGGTTGCATGCTTCAAATGCTCCCTCCTTGTACTTCTAAGGGACTGTTATAGGGTTGAGATAAGGCAAATAGAATATTGCTTCAAACATTTTCACCTTAGTCGATAGTTGGTTTTTGTCAGCCTCCACAATTTCTATTGTGTCACCAACTTAGAACACGAGTTTATGATGAAGTGTTGAGGACATACTCATTGGTATGGATCCAATCTCTTCATAATATCACAAAGTAGGATAGTTTTCCATCTATAACAAAGCATGTTGACCTTATCTCATTTGGCTCTACCACGACATCGACTATGACAACCTCTTAAGCGTTTAAGGTTACTCCCATAAAATTGGTCACCTTCATGTTAGTTGGGATGAGATCCTCCTTGTTTTTACCTAGTTTTTTCAAGGTTAATATGTGCATAACATTGAGGACTATCCATCCATCAACAAATACTCAACTAGACACCTTACCATTGATAGTAACAAAAACTCGCCATGTCAAACTCAGTAATGTTCATTTGTCTTGGGAAAGCCTTACCCATATATCTTCTCCAGTCTGTATCCCTGAACTTTAATAATCATTTGCAGAATCTACTTAATCTTTTGGATTGACATTTTTCTTTGTTGCCTCTTTTTTTAGTCTTAGTGAGGATAACCACTAGAGGAACCAGATCTTGAACACCTATTGGTTGAGTACCCACTACTCCTTGGGATATTTGTTGGAGGTTTGATCATCTGTTGTGCTACGAGCTCACCATTGTTCTTGATATTAGGGAAGTTTCACCATTCTCCATAGTCACTTTAGCCACCTATCTCTTTCTCTTTATGATGGTTTTTCCATCTACTTCTTGCAAGGTCGGATGTCCATTGATATGCATAACTACCTGGCCTTTCCTTTCAACATTAGTTTGATTGATCTTTAACAGATAAAAACTTGTATGGGAAAGGTAATGTTTGGCCAGCTCTCTAGTGAGACGGCCAACCTTGGGAGGTTAACTAGATTTGAGGTTAACCTGCACTAGTGCGACCTAAGTTCCTCGCCTTTTAGAACTTAATGTACTCCCAAGTAGCATGACACTTGCCCTTGATTCATTTTCAATGTTCTTAGGTTGCCACACATGTAACACTAATGTTTTCCCTTTCCTAATTAACATGATCCTTGTTGGTTCAACAAATGATACCATAGCTATATTCATGGCTTGGAAGAGATCTGTATTGATGGCCATCTCAGTCATCCATTTGTCGTCTAACTTGAACTTTCCCATATTAATAGCCTTATAAATAGCTTTTCAAAAGATCATACAACTTTTCATTGAGTGGTTGTATGAATTACACACCATTCGAAATACTACTTTTGATCTCCTCGAGTAGAGCTATTTTATGACCATATAATATGCGTAATTTCTTATCTATGAGTAGACAACAACAAAACTGATTAGCTTTAGTAATGTGAAAGGCATAATCGACTTTGGTATTTGATGAAGTATTATCACTCCCTTTGGCAAGCCTTAGGGCAAGACACAAATAGATTTTCTCTTTTAGGATCTTAATAGTCAATGTATCAATCATGGAATCAATTGATATATTATCTTGTTAATGATAAAGGGAACATTTGTAACTTGTGGAATCCATTATGGTTCCCCTCACCACACTACACAATAAACCTTCCAATGTACTCCGTTGTTGATTTTCCATCCTCCCTGAAAAAGGTAGCAAAGTCAGGAGTTTTGTAGCCTATAGACAAAAACACCATTCTATCTATCCCATTCAGGACATGGCTTCTTTTACATAGGCATGTCCACGGTTTTTAGTTGGATCCTTAAGTACCTCTTGATAGTTTAAGCTATGAGGTTGGTATCCAACAATTACTATCTTAGAGGTATGGCCTCGACTACAAATGTATGGTTCCACGCATTATCTAAGAGGTTCTAAAAACCTTGTTGAAATTAAACTTGAACCTGAGGGAGATAGTTCCCCCATTGCTACTCTTGGTTAAGTTCCACAATGTTCCTCACATGAGTCCCTTGAACCATCTGTGTATTATGATGGTAAAGTGGATTGGCAATCCATGTATGTTCACTAATATAATTTACGTATGGTCTTAGCATAATTGAACATGTCGGGTTTGGTGAAGGTACATCAAGTTGTGACATGTGTTTTCTAATATTAGCCGATCAAGGTAGTTAATAACTCCATGGTTGTTGGGATAGATAATCTACAACTAGTGATCAAAGGCTTGTCTTTTCACATATGATAGTTTGTTCACCTACTTAGTATTACCATAGGGCGATACTTGCCATATTCCAATTTTTCCTATTGCTTCAAGTGGCCTCCTAGCCATATGTACTGAACCATATTGAAGGTTAGACTAATTATACGCATTATTTTCCACTGGGTGCCCCCAGGGTTACCCGAGGCAAAAATATTAGACTGTTAATTGTAAGGAATAAAATATATCTATTGTATAGAACTCGATTGTACCTAAGAAGGTCATTTCGTTGTAACAATTAACTAAATTTGGATTATGATGCTTTGCTTGAGATTGGTTCCCTTAGACTGCAAAAGTGATATAATTATCACTTGAGTTAGCTCGCTTTCTCTCCAGCTCCCTGGTTTATTAAACCTCACTTTGAATCATGGATTTCACAATGTCAACAAGTTTCTTAGACACTTGATTCACGATGTCATGTATCCCCATGTCAACATGTTGTCTAATGGAATATGTGGTCACAACCATTGGTTGCTTAGGTGGAATAACCCCTTTGTCTCCAAAAGCATTAGGAACAACCACAAATGTAGGGCATTCTCAATATTTGAGGAGGATCATTAGACCAATGTGGGCACCACTTTTTTATGTTGATGATGGTTGTTCCATGTTGCTGATACTTTTATCATAATGCAAGTGCATTCCCCAAAGATAATCGCGACCTAGCAAAGTGAACTTTTCTATGGTCTCTACCATAATGTCCCATCGAGTGTGCCAAATTTGTTGTTGAGAATAAGAATCAATCGAGGAAACGGCTAACTGTTCTCAACTTTTTATTCCCACTTGTTTCAAACTATTACATTGAGGAAGGAACTATTTCTTCAACTTTGGATTTCTTAATTACTCCAAATAGTGTTACGTATGGTGTGTATGTTTAAGTTACTAGACTACGAATTCATAAAGTAAAGTAAATTGATAAATGATAAAGAACACATAAAAAAAAATGTTGGATTGATTGTGTTTGTATAAAATATTACAAGTACTAATATTTATAGGCACGCCTAATCCTATCGGCCATAAATCGTGACCTACAAATATGTAGTTGTGTTCAACTAATTACGTGGGTAGTGCATTTTACTCCTGTTTGAAGGAGTTCATGGCATCCCATGATTGACTTGTTTTTTCTATTTCTTTGGCATGTCCCGTTGACAATATTCATGCGTCGTCTTCCCTAGAATCGTGCCTCCGTGTTGATAGATAATGGCGCTGAAGACGTAGAAGATGAGAGTAACTACCAAACTATCATGTTATATTGGGATTTAACTCGGTGTTGGGCCTCTACGACCTTTTGTGGACTCTTGAAAATCTTATTAAAACTTGACAAACTCATATTCCGATGTTTTCTACGCACCTGATCCTCCATAGGGTAAGAGGAATTCGACTACTCCAAAATTCAACTACTAACAAATTATTTAATTTTAGGTGTAAACGCAATCATATTTTGTTGTGACATGTTAATAATATTATATTAATTTATAATAGAAATGAGTACTCTTCAAAAATTTAGGTGTAAAGAGACGTTAAAATTTGTAAATATGATCTACATGATGTTAACTTTCAATCCAATGATTGGTTAAAAAATATATATCTAATATAATTATTGACTTAACTTTTCTTGTGTAATCTTTCAATTCTGTTTGATAATATAAATTTTTAAAAATGATTATGATTATATGACACACGATAAATACCATTAAACAACCTATACATAACAATTATATTTTATATTTCATTAAAAAAACATTCTTTATTGATCATATTAATAATATTAGATTAATTGTAATTAAAAACTTTATGTATGATATTAAAAACTTTTAAATCTATGTAGAAGTTATTTTAGCTTTTCACGTCTAAAATAATCTATGTAGAAGTTATAAAAGTGAAATATAATATTGAATATATTTAAAAGAGAAAACTCTTAAAGGTATAAATGGTAGTTAAATAGGCCAAACCAAAACACTTTAATAATATAGAAATATAGATTTTTTTTTATGATCTTTAAAAAAAAGACTAAAATATACTTCTGACCCAAAATTTTAACATCGGGCAATTTTGACACCTTAATTTTAAAATTATAATTTGAGTCATTTAATTTTAACCACTTTTATAAATGATTGATCCCTCTTAATTTTGACTTGATCGACATTAATGTTATGTTTTTATTTTTATTTATTTTTAATGATTATGTAGAATATACAACTAATTTTCTTTTTAAATTTCCAACACATTTATTTATTTTTTAAAAAATTGTCAATTTTTTTTTTCATATTGTCACTTCATTTGTTTTTTTGTTTTTAAATTATCAAGTGTTGTATTTTGTTGGTAATTTAAAAAACTTTAAAGGTTTGGTATAATTTTAATCATTTATCTTTTATTTAATATTTGTTTTAGTCTTTTATATATATTTTTAATTTGTTTTAATCATGTATCTTTTGTTTTAGTCTTTTATTTTTTACTTAATAATTATTTTAGTCTCTTTTATTTTGTAAAATTATACAAGTGTGTCATTTTATTAAGGAATAAAATCAGTATTATGTAAAAGATATAGAATGAAATACAATTAAAAAAAGATATAGGACCAAAATTAATATTAGATAAAACATAAATGACTAAAATTATATTTTAGTCAAATTTAAAATAAAATAAAGCATTAATATTAAAAAATATTAAAAAATATTAAAAAAAAGTGAATTGACTATTTAAAAAATAAATAAATGAATTGGCATTTTTTTTTTTAATATAAAACAAATGAGTTGTATATCTTATATAATCATAAAAAAAAATGTAACTTCACATTAATGTTGACTGAGTCAAAATTAAGAAGATCAATTATTTGTAATCGAGACTAAAGTTAAAATGTTAAAATTATAACTTTTAAAGTACATTTTTTACCTTAGAAAAAATATAATATTGAAAGGCTAGACTTTAAATTGAAGACCGTACAAAAATTGCTTTTTAGAGATTGTTTATATTATTAAAATATTTTTTGTTCTCATTTTAAAAATCCTAAATATGTATTTGGTTCTGCAAATATATCACTTTTTGATTTTAGTTCCTGTAAGTTTTTTTGTTTGGATTTAGTTCTTGTAAAATCAGAAATATCGACTTTGGTCGCTAACGTCAAATCAACATTACAAAAAAGAACGTCGGGACACGTTGCTTTCTAAATGCACACCAACCCACAATCTTTTATGGTATATTAAAAATTAACATGTTTTATATTATTAATTAATAAATTTATTAATTATTATTTAATAATTAGTGTTATTTTATAAAAAAATAAGAATAAAAATTAAAAGTGGAGGTTTTTAGAAAACTAGTCTTCTTCCGTGCCACAACGGATTATCAGCTCTTTTTTTTTTTATGTAAGTTTTTTTGTTTGGATTTAGTTCTTGTAAAATCAGAAATATCGACTTTGGTCGCTAACGTCAAATCAACATTACAAAAAAGAGAGTCGGGATACGAGACCCTATAAATACACATCAACACATTATTTTTTATGATATATTAAAAATTAAAGTATTTTATATTATTAATTAATAAATTTATTAATTATTATTTAATAATTGGTATTATTTTATAAAAAATATATAAATAGAAATTAAAAATGGAGTTTATGAGTTTTTGGAAAATCCGTCTTCTTCCGCGCCACAACGACCGACTCTTTTTTTGTAACTTTTGATTTGACGTTAGAGACCAAAATCAATTGTCTCAAATTTTATAGTGACTAAATTCAAACAAAAAAATTTACGAGGAATAAAATTAAAAAATGATATATTTACATGGAACAAAGACATATTTAACCTTTATTTATTAATAAAAAATACGAGAGTTTTATAATAAATAATTGCTTATATTTTTAAAAATAATAAAAATATTAAGAACATTTTTCATCATTTTTAAAATAGATATTTGTTAAGTAATATTTCATTTAATCTTTATAATAACAAATTATTTTAAAAATCTTTTATTAAAGTGAAATAAATACATATTTTAAAAAATAAAACCCTAAAACTAATAAGTATTTTTAATTTAATTAATTGGAGCATGCTTTCTTTGTTTATAAAGAAGCATGCAGAATTGAATTCAATAATTTCATCAATAAATATTGTTATCATGCTCCAGTAAATTGAGTTGCAAAGAGACAATTTATAAATAAAAAAGGTGGGAGAAAATGAGATGGATGTAGCAGGATAAGGAATAATAAAAAAAATTAACGGTGAATTTGAAAGGGTAAAGAAATAATAATAAACCGGTAACTAGTTAGGGTTTTTTGCATTTCTTTTTTGCTTTATGTATTCTATTATATTCTCTGTTCATTCACACAATTCACACTCACTCACTCACTAACCACCGATCAATGTGTCTTTTTCAAGATCCATATTTCATCTCGGTACGATGTTTCCTTTTTTAATTTGTATTTTCCATTTTTATTTTTGTTCTGAAATCGATTATTAGATAAATACACGAATGAGTTTCTAATTTCTGAAATTAATAATTCGTCCTCCACATTACTCACTCAATTCTCGTATAGATAAGATAAGAGAATTATTATAATTACGAATAGTTAAACATTCACATGTTGCTATGATTGTAGTTTTTGAATCTTGAAAGCTATGAACCACCGACGAATTTTTGCATATATGACACTTGAGAAAACTCAAAACATAAAGCAGAACGTGTGTGTTGTTGTTTTTGCCTCTTTGCCGGTTAAGTCAATTCACTTTGACTTGGTACTGGAAAGTGGAAACATTGTTTAGATTTTCAAAAATTACCTTCCTTCAGATAAGTTATGATAGACGTGTTTTGGTAAATAGCTTAATTATGTGCTTATTTATAAGCTATTACTAAAATAAGATAAAAACAGGTTGTGGAACTTTTGTAAGTGTATTGGAACACTGTTATGAGAAGCTTGCCAATGCTTAATACGATCTGATTTGTGGTTAATGTGTAAATCTAATTGATTTTGATATATTTTTTTGACTGTTAACTAACTTATTTTGCAGCATTAGTCGCCCCGTGTTGTGGTATTAGTCAAGACAACATTGTGTGTGTTTGAGACGATTAAGGAACAAATTAAGAGGATGTCAAGTAGTGAGGAGACTCATTGGTGTTATAGTTGCAGGAGGCCAGTTCATGTTCAATGGGGACGGCGATCTACGATTTGCTCCGAATGTGATGGGGAATTTGTTCAGCATCTTGATAATTTGATCCCTACTACCCCTGCTCATGATTTTGATGATTCGATCCCTACTAGCCCTGGTCGTGTTTATGATGAATTTATCCCTAATAGTCCTCCAGAATTCCAAGGAGAGAACAGTCCAGAATTCCATAGAGGGAACAGCAGCGATGAGGACGAAATCCCACCAAGGTATGGACTCACGGAAACTTTCTCAGCTTTTATGAGGCATCAAATGGCTGAATCAAGCCATAATGTTTCAGGGCACGGTCGGATTCAATTCCCGAACAGTCCACCATTTACTCCACCATTTATTCCTGTGTTAATCTATAGTGGTCCAATTCCATCCAGGTTTTCTGGAGCAAGTATTAACTCAGCTGACTATTTTGATGGTCCCGGACTTGACGAACTGGTTGAACAGATTTCGGCTGATGATCGGCAAGGCCCCCCACCAGCATCACAGTCCGCTATAGCTGCAATTCCTTCGGTCAAGATCAAGAAAAAGCATATAAAATCAGATTCACGTTGTCCAATATGCCAAAATAAATTTAAGCTGGGGTCAGATGCAAGACAATTGCCATGTAAACATATCTTTCACGAAAAGTGTATTCTACCCTGGTTGGCTCAAAATAATACCTGTCCTACTTGCCGTCATGAATTGCCGCCGGAAGAATCGAGTATCGGTAGTAGTAGCTCGAATAATAGAAGCAGTGGAAGGAGAAGGAGAAATAATTTTTCCTTTTTGTGGCCTTTCCGCAATTCTGATTCTTGAGCAACTGGAAGCACTTCTGAGAGTAGCAGCCATCATCATCCAGAACGACTTTAAGTGTGTCTTATATTTATGCTGATTGAAAAATGCAATGGAATGATGCTCATTGCTTGTAGTCTCTATTTGTTTTATAAAGGTGTCAACTGTTTTCTGTATAAACAGTTGGAGTATATAAATGGTTCAAATTAATATTTATGTTCTTTACTATTCCACAAATAAATAGTTTTTTTTTTTTTGATAATAGGTTGATAATATTTTAATTAGTGGCTTTAAGGAAAGCTTGTGCATATATTTTTATATTTATAATAAAGCTTGAAATATATTTTTTGTTTATTGTATACTTTATTTTTTTATTTAAATCTTTATTTGATCAAGTTAAGGAAAAAATATTGTTTTATTTCATTGAGATAATAATTACACCATGCTTTTTTTTTTCCTTGAGAATTAGGTAAATATGTGTGGACCAAAAGTTATTTTGTAACTTAAATTTGAATTATTTTTCATTTGTTGCTCTAGCAACCAATCCACCAAAAATGTTTGAGCCCTGCCGATTATGGTTGCAATATTCTCATCTTTTTTTTCCAATAACAAATTGTTTCTACTTTGCCATATACTACTTGCAAATGCTCGATAATTAATACTAAGAGAACTTAGCAGCTGCAAAATGATTTCAAGGTCATCCTCAAGATGTTGTAATGCCACCTCTAGAACATAAACAAAACCCAATCTTCTCCAACTAGACTAAGAAACAATGTCACTTGTTTTGGCCACTTGTGTGCATGAATCTATGTCAAGTTGGAGGACAATGAATATTAAGATTATATATTGATCATATGATTTCAAACAATGAACACCTTTTAGATTTAACTCCATAAAAATGTTTAACACGAGGAGGAATTTTAATATTATAAAGGTGAGGCTTAGATTATCCATTGAAGAATTGTGTCTTTCACTATCCATGATGATCTAAAACCAATGAAAAAGAAAATGTGTATTTCACTACCTATGTTAAAGGTAGTATAGGTCTTTTTTTTTGGGTTAATTTTTAACCTTTATCATTTATAAATGATGTATTTAATTTCTTTTCACAATCACAATAAAAGTTATAACAACATCTAATCATTAGAATTCTTTCTAACAATTGTCAATATGTTTTTGCTATAATATTCTTTTAAAAGAATATTCATTTAACCCAATAATAGGTTTGCATTTGAATAATCTCTTTTTATGTACTTTAAAATAGATTTAAACTCTTTGAAAAGAAGGACATTTATCATAGTTCTTTGTATTTTCATCATGTCTTTGCTAAGTTTACATAAATAAAAGACATTTATCTAATTTTTTTTTTTTTATATTTGCGTATTCACCCCACTTCCAACTAATAAGATTTTATCTTTTAATTAATTAAAATATTATACATTTATAAAAAAATTGAAAACTAAATTGTAGCCTGCTAAGTCAAGAATGTATCATATAATCACTTGACCAAACTTGATTACATATCTATTCAAGATATAACATCAACTTAACTAATAATCTTTTTCCAAAAAAAGAAAAAAACTTTAACTAATATTGTGTGCAATAAAGTTACTTCATACATAAGTTTTTTAAGTAACTTCATATACATAAATAATACATAATTTATTATATTTTGGTTTTTGATAACTTCAAAATAAAATAATTAAATTTGTTACGAGATATTTTTGATTAAACAAGGTTTTATTCCTTATAAAATTATAAATTTTTTTAAATCCTTAGAAAAACTTATCAACTTTTTACTCCCTAAAATACTTTTATTCACTTTTAGTCTATATTTTGAAAAGTTTTTGTATGAAAATGATACTATTAATATCTCAAAAAAATTCCTATAAAATCAAAATTGAGACTACAAGTGAATAAATATTTTTAGAGACTGAACTTAAAAGGTTATAATTTTGTAGAGACTAAAAATATATCTAATCCTATATTTTTTAAGTATGAAATTAATTTCTCGTGAATTTTTAAATTTTTTAAATATAAATTTGGTCAACCTTCATATAATTCAACTAATGTTCCACTAGTTCAGCTTATTAACCCACTACTTTGACCAAGTTGACCATCGATCCGGTTCTTAAAACACTGACTAAAACCAAAAAGAAATTTACAATGGTAAATAAAAACTCAAGTGCATTGACGATTAAAAATTCATATTAATTAATACATTATACAATTATTTTTTATATATTAACAGTTAAATAATCAATATGTTAGTTAAAATTGAATTATTTGATAATTGAAATTAAAATTTATATGCCTTATTTAGACTAATTAGTTAAAATTTATATGCCTTATTTAGACTAATTAGTTCAAAGTGAACCACTAGATACCAAAATTAGAATTTATATATCATAGTTAATCCAGTTATGCTAGATTGAACTGAACCGTTAGATAATTTAAATTTGAATTTATAAGTCACGGCTAGTCTAACTAGTTTAGATTGAAGAGTTGGATCATTAATATTGGAATTTCTAAGTCATTGTTCCCATAACTTGTTAAGATTTAACCGTTAGATCATCAATATTCGAAATTTTAAGTCATTGTTAATCTAGTTATTAAAGATTGAATCTTTGGATAATCGAAATCAGAATTTGTTAGTCATAGTTAGTCTAATTAATTAACATTGAACAATTGGATCATTGGAATTATAATTTATAAGTCATTGTTAGTCTAATTAGTTGATATTGAACCATTGGATTATCAAAATTAGAATTTGACCATCATAATTGGTCTAATTAGTTACCATTGAATCGATGGATCATCGAAATTAGAATTCGTAAGTTATAGTTAGTATAATTAGGTTAGATTGAAGTGTTGGATTATCGAAATAAGAATTTAATAGTCATAGTTAGTCTAATTAGTTAATATTGAACAATTTGATCATCGAAATTAGAATTTCTAAGTCATAATTACTCTAATTAGTTAAAAAAAATGACCATTAGATCTTCTTATTGTCACCTGGTGATTGTTATGAGAACAATATGTTAGCCAACAATAAATTCACATGCCAATTTTTTTTTGGAACAACATATTTGACCAAAGAATGTATCTATTGTTTGAATTCTTATCGGAAGTCATCGGTTGAGGAATTACCAAGTAACAAATGAGGTCTATTGTGCAAGAGTAGATATTTTACATTCACCTTAACATTAGTCTTGTTTATGGGAGTGTGTTTCTCATTCTTGGGGACCGTGTCCCTTGTTTCTAGAAGTATGTCTCTCATATCATCTTTGAAAATGAGGGGTTGTTCTAGTTGTTGTTCTAGGATATGCTTAAATTTCTTGTTGGATGTAACATCTTTTTTTTTTCTTCATAATATCTAAGATTATGAAATGTAATAACATGTCTCTTGTACTTGTAATATTATGAATATTAAAATAAAATGATGTTTTTGTTGAGTAAATTATCTACTCATGTATGGCTTTTGTTAGTGTATATTGTTTAGCTAGTTGTCAAATCGAATAATTGCATATTGTACTATCGTAATCCCTCTAATGGATTGTCACATTTGGATGCCAATGGAACACATCTAGCTTAAGTGATCCCATTGACAATCCACATTAAGGTGTCGATGTTACACATCGAGCTTAAGTGATCCCATTAATAAATTTCCACGTCAAGGTATCAATGTTACTCATGTGGCTTAAGTAATCCCATTATAGGATTGCCACGTTAGATAGTCGATGTTGCGTGTCGAGCTTATTTTTCAGCAATGTGCATGTGTTCTTGTGCTAAAATAGAAACATAATGTACTGGATAAAAGACTTTACTAATGGAAAAGGATACGACTCATTGAAACCTCCAAGAGCAAAAACCCTATTTGGGAAAAATGGTTCAATTAGAAGAAAAAAAAAGTACACCACATGTTACAATAGTTTAATTAAAATAAAATTTGAGGTGTGTGGCATTCCACAGTCTCAAATAAATATTTCCATCTAAGTCTTCAAGTCAATATGCTTCTTTTCCAAGTGGAGTGCTAATCTGATATTGTTGTTCCCCACCAGTTACCAATTTTGTGTTGTTTTTCTTTCCTTACCCCGTTAGTCTTTCTCAAGACTAGAGCTTCTTCTCGCAAAGTTATTGGCTTCTCTTTGGTGTTAAAGCTGTTAGCAACCCTGAGTTTCACAACATACTCATTTATGCAAGCTAGGTCTCTAGTTTTCTCAAAGAGGTCCAAATTCGTTCTTTGAGTTGTATCTGATGTTCATGTTGATTTGTTCACGAATTTCAAATTTTTCTCTTGAGTTGTAGAATAAAGTGTAGTATGTTATGGCCATAAGACGTCGACTTTTGTTAGCCTACCTCCTTTGCTTGGTCCAACCTTCTTTGTAATATGTTGAGGATGATTTTGTTAGCCTACTCGACTTTTCTGCCAGTTTAAGGGTGTTCCATTGATGCAAACTTTTTAGATTGATTCTAAGACTTTTGTAGAAATCCTGAAATCTTTGACTTGTAAATTGATAATGTTATTTGTAATGATTGAATGTAAGAGGCCATGTCGACAAACTTCATTTTTCCACACAAACTATTGTATCCTTTTTGTTGTGATGTTGGACAAAGGTTCGACCTATATCCATTTGGAAAAGTAGTCTATGACAACTACTGTAAATTTGGATTGTCATGGGGTGAGGGGAAAAGGTTCAAGGATGTCAAGCCCCAAAATGGTGAAAGGACAAGATGTCAGTATTTGAAGTAACACCTCATATGGTTGGTGTGACTGATTGTCGAACCTATGGCTCTTCTCAAACCATCACACAATCCCTTTACAATCTACCTACATGGTCAGGTAATATTATCTAGACTTAGGATTTTTGTGGCCAAGATAGGAGCTCCATAGTGATTTCCAAAATTCCTTCACGCACTTCCTTCATAACATATTCTGCTTATTTTCCCCTCAAACACAATAGTATAGGTCTAGCGAAGCCTCTTTTATATTGCTTTTATGTTATGATGTTGTAGTATGACGCAATTCGTTTGACTTTTGTAGCATTTTCCTTATCAATGGGTAGTGTTTGGAATGCTATATATTTATGTTTACTTAAAGCCTTTATAGTTCCCAATTTTACTAGCTCATCCGCTTTTGTGTTTTCACTATAGGAGGATCTGGTTGGTGTTCACCTATGTGAACTTTTGAATGAGGTGTTTAACCTTGCTGAGATAGTGAACCAAGGTTTCTTCCTTTGCTTGATAGTCGCATATTACTTGATTCACAACAAGTTGGGATTCACTATTGAGTCACATTTAGTCTTGCTATTAAAGCTTTGTATTTTGCGTTGTTGTTTCTTCTTTTGAAGTTGAATCCCAGGGCATGATGTATGTTGAGGCCCCCAAGTCCTTACAGAATAACTTTTGCGCCTCTTCCATATATATTCGAGGAACCGTCAATGAAGACGGTCCATAGATTGATGCCTAATGGATAGGTCGTTTTTGCAACGAAATCCATTAGTACTTGGAATTTGATAATTTTTGTTGCTTTGAAGTTGATTTGAAATTTAAAAATCTTAATGGACCATGTCGTTGTTCTTCCTCATAGTTTAGGCTTTTGCAACACTTTGTTAATAGGATAGTTAGTTTTGACCATTATGGAATGCGAGTGAAAGTAGTGTTTGAGCCTTCGAGCTGATATGACTAAAGCGTATGCCAACTTTTCTAACTTATAAATCTTTACTCTTTGTAGCACTTAGTTGACGAAATATATAGGGTGTTGACTTCATTCCAATGTTGAATTGATTGTGTCTTCGGTGCGACTAAGTAAAATGTTAACTTAACAAACAATGTAGGCCTGCTTAAGACTTGAGGTGAATGTAGGAATTTCTTCAACTCCTTGAATGCCGCTATGCACTGTTAGGTCCACTGCAAGAGTTATTGTTTCTTAAAGACACGATAAAAAGGTAATAATTTGTTTGTTGACCTAGACAATAACCTTGAAATAGATGTTATCCTGCCTGCTAGTCATGGTTTTCTCTACACTTATCAAGGTTTATCTTTATCCCATTTTCAACGATTGTGAATCCCTAAAACTTGTTTCCTTAAACTTTGAAGGTGCACTTCTTTGAATTTTTCCTCATAATGTACCTCATAATTTGATTGAATTATATTTTTACATATTTGAAGTTTGATTCTCCTTGGGTCTTGATGACCATGTCATCGATGTAGAGCTCGATATTGTCCCCATATATGTTTTGCAAAGACTTTATCCATCATCCTTTGTTATATGGCACATGCGTTCTTTAATTCGAAGCGCATGACCTAGAAGTAGTCATTTGGGTCATCTATTTTGAACAATATCTTCAAAGTAATTGTAAGGATCATTAAGTTTTGATTGTACCTTGAATACACATCCAAGAAGCAAATGGTATAACATCCCAAAGTTTCATTATGTTTGGTAATTGGTAGGGATCCTTTGGACTTGCTTTATTGATATTTGTGTAATCCGTGCATATTCTCCATTTATTGTTGCTCTTTCTAACCATTACAACATTAACCAACCACGCTGGGTAGGTAATTTATTTGATAAAGCCCTTTTTGAACAATTTGAGTTTCTTTTCGTACTGATGCTCACTTTTTGCCATCTAGCTTTCTCTTCTTCTACGCTATCGACTTGGAAATATCATCTATGGCTAAGCGGTGAGATACCACTTTGGGACCTATTCTTGAAATATCAAATAGACTTCGTGCAATTTTTCCATGTTCTTGAGGGAACTACATTGCTAAATGAGGTGTAGATACGATGAATCCGAGTGTATTGAGGAAGGGTGTCCAATGATGCGATTGTATGTTGATGCCCCATCTACCACCACTAGTTTAGTTTGACAAAAGAGATTCTTCCCAAGTGAAATAACAACTTTCTAACTGTCATAAATTGCCACATAACTGTAAAAAAAAACATGTATACATGTCTTATGAATCGATTCAACGTGTTTTGAAACCAATTTTGTATCGTGCATTAATGTGAATGGATTTACACAAAGTTGAATCAACTCACAAAACTTCATGTTTTGTGGTAAGTCGACTCACAAGTTATGTGAGTTGATTCAGAGGTCTAGAACATCAAAAATTGAGTTCTTAACATCTGTGAGTTAATTGATATACTTATAAGTCGGTTTACAAAATTAAAAATAACTTAGGAAATGTTTCAAAGCTATCAAAATGTGTTGATATGATGTAAACATGAAGCAAAATTTATACATGCTAAAATGTTATTTTTCATGAACTCTTTCTTATTCACATGGCATAAGAGATAAAGATTAAGAACGAGAATCAACAAAGACATACACTTAACATCTAATCTAAACTAACTTAGTTTTGACATCAATCAAAATATTATGTCTAATCTAAGTCTATAAGACTTTTACACTTACAAACTCATGCTTTTAGATGATGGAAATACTTTGTGAAACTTTACGAAACTTTGTTGATGAAATTCTCAAATTATTGGAAGAAAAAGGCTTCCCTGAATTTGTATCATTAGTGTAAATGTGTGATAACGGTTCAACAAGTGTATCAAATTGTTGCAAGTAATAATAAAACGATAGTACCTTAGTGAATTTAAGATTAGAATTAAGCTTGAATGTACAAGAATTCTCGTATTTATCTTCTATCTCTACAAATATCTCAATTGGTTTCATGCATTTAGATATATTCCTAGACTACAAAGTCATGAATTTCTCATCTCAAACATTTGTAAAGTTCACTTCTGTTTCAAAATATGAAGAGTAAAATAGTTTAAAGTTGATCAACCAATAAAACTCATTAAACACATATATGAGAAAAATAATTCAATAAACTCATTTATATTAACCAAAAATCAAATCAAACTTATAAGATTTTCATCTTGTTCTACTCATCCCCAACATTTAAAAAGTTAGCTACTCATATTCAAGAAAGTAAATAACAAAGAGAAAATAAACCCGAAGAGATTTCTGACATTGGTGACGTTACTCTACATTGTCGTTCTTCGTCTGTATTCTTTTGATTTTGTGCTACCTATTTTCATTTTCCATCGCATGTAGTTCATTTTTTTTGTACTACTCAACTCCTTTTTTTTTGTCTCCCTAATTTTCTCCTCTTTGACCCGCACCTTTTGTAGCCATATGTATACGTGACCTTCCTCTTTTTAATGAGTCAGTTTAAGGCGTTATTTTTGTTTATTTTCTTTTATCAAGTCCTCCATGACAAAAAAAATTATTTTCTTTTATCAATCCAAATATTAATAAGGGAACCATCCCTAACCTGTCACTTAGAGTTATCCCGAACAACATTAAAACAATCTCAAAAGCTAGGTCAAATACTCGACTCCACATGATAAGAAACATGAGAAAAATTGCGTAAAATTCTAGCTCGAAGAAGAATGGCTCATTGAAGATTTGAGTTAACCAGATGCCAATAAAGACAAAGGGAATCAACTTTATTGATAACCTTAATATATTGAACCCCCAAGACCCCTTAATCAATAAGGCGACAAATAGTCTACCCAGACACAATGACCAACCTTTTAACATTGACATCCTTTGACCAAATAAAGTTCCTCATCCAAAAATCAACCCTTTTAATCAAAGCCTTAAGCCATGCATAAATCATAAAGCTATGGACCAACATACCTTGGATCACTTATATGGCTAGTTGTGCCATGCCAACCATAGAAAGGAGGGATGACTTCCAAGCATAGAGCTTAGATTTAATTTTATCAACAATGGACTACAAATGAAAGATGTGAGGTTTCCTTGTAAAAATAAGAACCCCTAAGTAGATAAAAGGGAGACTATCCCTAGAAAAACCAAGCAAACTAACAATAGTAGCCCTCATACTAGAATTGATATTCCTAGTATAAAAGATTGACTTCTGAGTATTAACCACCTGGCCAGACTTAACATCATATAAACTAAACAAATTCTTAAGAGCATGTAGATTATTTTGAGTACCTCTAAGAAAGATCATGACATCATCAACATAGAGAAAATGAGACAAAGCAAGACAACCTCTAGAGCTCAAGCAACAACTCTTTTTAAAAAGAGTGATATTTGAACTTCATGGATGAAGTTGCCTTCTCCGATTGGCATGTTGGTTTTCATTCAGACATCGTCTTTGATTGTCTTGTGCTAAACATGGATGAATATGTTACGAAGATGACTACTTGTGTGGAACAATATGTGAATGGTGTGAACTGCAACAATGTTCGAATGGAACAATATGTTGTTATGGTTCCGACTATTGGTGTGCCTACTTTTGTGGATTGGAACACGTGGTTCCTAAAGTTAAGGTTCCAGTGGATCTTAAATTGCTAAAATGATTAGTGGAAGTGATTAAGGATAAAGGTGTACATGTGACACACAACAAAAGTGCAATTGATTTGGAAAATAAAGGTAATCAAAGAAAATATTTTTCTCAAGCTATTAGCAACATTTGCATTATTCATCTTAATGAATTACCAAAACCAAGTTTGAAAGGGAGCAAGTCTTGTCATTAAAATTTCAGAGGAGGAATATATAGTTGGTTTGGAAGAGTGTAAAAATCATCTTCATGGTAAGCTTATCTTATGTAAGGGTGACTCACCCCTTAAATTAGATGTTTTATGTGCAAAATTAGTTAGACTTTGGAAACTGATTGGTTGATGGAGACTTGTCTCTTTAGAAAAATGTTTTTATTAATTTATATTCTCTTGTATCAAGGATCTTCGAAGTGTTTGGGCGATAGTTTCATGGAGACTTAAACTTGGGTTCCTCAAATTATTCGCTTGGAATTTAGACTTCAATCCTAATAATCATAAAAAACATTGGCACGATGTTGGATTCATTTTATTGGTTTGCCTTAGGAATATTGACGTCCAAAGATTCTCTTTGCAATTGCTAATAGTCTTGAAATTTCAGTTAGTCTTGATGTAGAAACGTAATAATTCCTTTGATAGATCTTTTGGACATTTTGCTAGAGTTCTAATTTAAGTTGATTTATTAACCAAAACTAGACATAAAATATGGGTTGATAGAAGATGATTTTCTTTTCTTGTGAATGTTGAATATGAAAATTTGTCCATTTTTTGCTCACATTGTCAACTTCTTGATCATACTTATGCTACATGCAAGCATAATGCATAATGCATAATGCATAATGCATAATGCATAATGCATAATGCATAATGCATAATGCATAATGCATAATGCATAATGCATAATGCATAATGCATAATGCATAATGCATAATGCATAATGCATAATGCATAATGCATAATGCATAATGCATAATGCATAATGCATAATGCATAATGCATAATGCATAATGCATAATGCATAATGCATAATGCATAATGCATAATGCATAATGCATAATGCATAATGCATAATGCATAATGCATAATGCATAATGCATAATGCATAATGCATAATGCATAATGCATAATGCATAATGCATAATGCATAATGCATAATGCATAATGCATAATGCATAATGCATAATGCATAATGCATAATGCATAATGCATAATGCATAATGCATAATGCATAATGCATAATGCATAATGCATAATGCATAATGCATAATGCATAATGCATAATGCATAATGCATAATGCATAATGCATAATGCATAATGCATAATGCATAATGCATAATGCATAATGCATAATGCATAATGCATAATGCATAATGCATAATGCATAATGCATAATGCATAATGCATAATGCATAATGCATAATGCATAATGCATAATGCATAATGCATAATGCATAATGCATAATGCATAATGCATAATGCATAATGCATAATGCATAATGCATAATGCATAATGCATAATGCATAATGCATAATGCATAATGCATAATGCATAATGCATAATGCATAATGCATAATGCATAATGCATAATGCATAATGCATAATGCATAATGCATAATGCATAATGCATAATGCATAATGCATAATGCATAATGCATAATGCATAATGCATAATGCATAATGCATAATGCATAATGCATAATGCATAATGCATAATGCATAATGCATAATGCATAATGCATAATGCATAATGCATAATGCATAATGCATAATGCATAATGCATAATGCATAATGCATAATGCATAATGCATAATGCATAATGCATAATGCATAATGCATAATGCATAATGCATAATGCATAATGCATAATGCATAATGCATAATGCATAATGCATAATGTAGTGAATGTTGTAAATATGGAACAAGAAAATTTTCTTCAAAATAAGGAGAACATTGCAAAACGTGTAGTTAGAAAATATTTCAATTCATAAAAAACTGATGATAAAGGTGAGGCAATACAAATGTTGGAACTCAAAAATCTATAAATGGTGATGTTGTAGTTCAAAAACCTACGTTTGATAAGGTGACCATCCATGGAATCAACATTGTGTCTGCTAATTTGTGTGTGGATAACAACCTATTTTTGGGATTTGATGAATCAAACCATTTAAAAACTCTTGTTGATGACAAGTTGGTTAATGTTGATCTCTTGCAAAAAGAAGATATGACTAGCAATATTGGGTTAAAAACTAATGTTACTAGAGAAGTTGAGGATGTCATTCATTAGGTCTTTGGTGGTAGTTACTCTACGACAAATAACAATATAGTGGATAATGTGTATTGTAGACTCTTGGAGTGACACAATATTAAAGGATGAATCTGTTCAAAGTCTTCACACACCGACATAACATTATTTCAGTGACAATGTTGCATATGACATGCATATTTTGAATGAATTTTGGAATAAGAAAATTATTTTACTAAAGTATTCTCTATGGTCAAGAAGAACTAAAAAGTATGAGATCATGAGTGTTTATAAAGTCTGCTCTAATAATTTCTTTTCCTTTTAAGTAAGATTTATGTTTTCTAAAACTTTCTTTTTCCTTTTTTATTAATGGAATTTTACATTATAGAAAAAAAAATATAAAGAATTTTTCATTAGTTAATCTTTTCAAAAGTATTTTTGAAATTCTTTTAAGAGGGTTTTTTATAAGATGCAATTCTTTAATTTTTGTGCTTATTTTTCTCACTCTCACCTCACTAAAAATAGATAAAAAAATTTCACATGCAATCAAAAATAAGGACGAAAATTCAAAAATTAACTTTTATGAAACATGAGAGAGTCAGCTTAAATAAATATCAATATTTTTAAGTATCTTATTTTGAATTAAAATTTAAAATTTCGTGTATAAATCTAATAATAATTGTATTAACACATTTATAGACAACAAATAATAGGAGTAAGTAAAACCGCATAAATGCGCTACCAACTTTATAATTTTATCCTATCTCACATCATAAAAAAAGTGGAATAAGTCCTTGATACAGTAATGTTATCCAACAAACAAAAATTAAAGAAAGAAAAATAGCAGCTTGTTAACTCGGTGACTGGAGTCAACAGAAAATTAAATTCACCATCCTCATTTCTTGCTACGCAGTACGTTCTCACCCATCACATCAACCCTCATTCATCTCTTACAAATTTGGAAAACAATTAGTATTATACTAATTATCATCATTTAATAATTTAATAATAATGAAAAAACAGATAAACCACCATCCACTCTGTCATAGTTAGAAGGAGTGTTGTAGCTGTCACTTGTGCAGCACAACTTAGTCTCTCTCTCTCTCTCTCTCTCTCTCTTCCTTCAAACTTCAAAACCTAATAAAACTATTCATTTTCGAAATAGAAAAACACAATTTCACTCACAAAACTGAAACTCTTTCTCTCTCTAAAATGGATGCAACCAACTCAACCGACTATGAATCCTGACCTACTTCGCCGGCATTGCTACTCCCAATGGGAAAGCACGGAGATGAACAACAGCACCACATCAACGGTCTACCTTCCGCCGTCGCCGGCGACGAGGATACGCCGCTGGTGAAGAAATGGAAGAAACTCAGATGCATTATCGTCTTGCTGTTCTCCGCTGCTGTGTTCCTCTCTGCCGTTTTCTGGTTACCTCCTTTTGTTCATTACGCAGATCAGAAGAATCTTCACTTCAATTCCAAGTATAAAGGTAGAAACGGTTCTGCTTCATTTTTCTTTTCCACATTGCAATGGATCTATTTTAGGATTTTTGTTATCACTATCTTTGTTCTATTTCATCTTGCTTCTTAAAATTTTGAAATGTCCGTTTGGTTGAACATAGATTGAATTAAGGTTTTTTTTCCCTTTCATTTAGGTACTAATAGGTTCTTCTGTTTGAGTTATATTTGAGAGAATTCAATTTAATTTAAGGATTTCCATTTATCATATAAAAAAAAAAGAATTCAATTTTAAGGATTTGCTTGCATTTAATTGTTAATTTGATGTTTATAAAATAAAATGCGTAGGGAGGCTTTGGTTTATGGAGAGAATGATGGCGTGGAATTAATATTTCTTAATGTTGTTAACTTCGCTTGTGGAATACTGTGTTGCTTGCAGTTTTTTATTTTGCTATTTTTATTTGTTGGGGAGAAAAGGTCGTGTTTTCTTTATTTAGGAAATTAGTTTCTTGTGTATATTTTGGATTTTATGCAAGCTTTAAAGCTTTTGATCTTGTGGGATAGCCTGTGATCTCTTGCTTTATATGGTGATTGTATTTTGGTAATGCATGTTCACAAACTTGGGAATTACGTTTGATATTTTATTCACCATTTAGAACTAGTCAAAATTTTAAGAACAGACATAGGAATTATTTCAGTGGTCTTTTCCCAATTTAAAGGTTGTGACACAGCTAATATAAAACAAAGGTTGTGACACAGCTAATATAAAACAAAGGTTGTGATCTAGGGAAACAATACAAGTTCATTACTAAACACATAAAATGGCTAAAAGAATCGAATAATGCACAGAACTAAAATATTTGAGACCGGAGGGAGTAATATACAGCCATAGTGTTTCAACTTTGGTGTGTCTGGTTGAATGTATATTTACAACAATGTATTAAATGGTGTACTAGTGTAATGAATGTTTTAACCTACCTTAAATAAATTGTTTCACATCAATTAATTTAATGTTGGAATATTTAAAGGAAATATTTACCCCGCTCAACATCTAATTTAATAGCAAATTAGATGTTGAGTGATGATTGATGAAATAGTAGAGCTTTATTTAAATAAATGAGTTGCTATAAGTTATGGCTTGATGACATGTAACTTGTGCATGTCAGCATTGTTTTAAATAAAGACCATATTTCTGGGAACTGGTTGGCCTGGGAACTGTTGAGGTTTCCATTTCATTTAACCCAAAAAACTGACCAATCTTCATACCTGTGAGAAAATGGTAAAGAATCTATCAAACCAGTCAAAATCCATTAAAAAATGGTGATTTGAACCAGTTTTTGTGTAATTTTTTTTATTTAGAAAAATAAAGATACATATTTTAGACATATAAAGGTCCAATTATAAGTTATACATTAAAGACCTTTTTACCTGAATTTTTCTTATTTATCCTACTATTTTTATATTTACCTTACAAATCATATAAAATGATCATTTCATATTAATTAAAAATTTAACTTTTCTTAGATGTTACATTTTGTTACTTTAATGTATTTTATAATATTAAAATATATATTTTAATTATTATGGGCTTGACCATAATTCAACCACGGCTGAACTGTGAACTAGTGCTCCAATTTTAAAATATTGCATGTCATTAATGTTAACTGAAAGGTATGTGTATTTTTGAGTTGTAACTCCTACCCAATACGATGAGATGCAAGAAATGATGCAAGTATTTTAAGTTTTTGACTCTACTGAACTTTCTTTTTTCTGCAAATTCTGTTTCCAATAAAAGATTAATGTAGAAAATCAGTTGCAGGAAAATGTTAGCACATCCATTGTTTGAGTTGAGAAATTAGATATTTTGTTTTGTTCTGATATTGTATTGTTATGTCTCTTATGTGATCGTTACAAGTAGTTCAAATCAATAATTGTAAATTTTATATGTTGAATTTAAAGCATTGGATATAAAAGTCTTTTAGGTTTTTGCCCAAAACAAAAGTCTTTTAGGTTAAATGGCGTCATATGGTGGTAGTGGTACCCAGCCGATAAGATCTCTCCTTCCATTGTCTTTAGTTATCTTCTTATGACTCCTAACATTTTTTTAAGCTAGTTTCATACTTATCTTTAGTTTCAGTAGCTGGTTGCGTTAGTTCTTGACTATATCAACTATTATTGATAATAGTTACAAATTAATATAATTATTACAAATTGTAAGTTAACGGTAGTTCAGGACTGAGTAGCCATATTGGTATTCAGTTTTATTTTTCTACTTGCAAAATCCAAATATAATAATCTTCACCTAGAAAATGGACAACTGGCAAGAGTTCTCTTCCTTCTCTGCTCTTTCCAGTGGTCTTGGTCTATGGTGCAATCTTTCAGGTGTCTATATTCATGCTGCTGACTTGGCACTCAGTCTGATACTCTAGTGTAACATGTAAGAAATAACTTCCAATTACAAAAACTACATTTGACTGTGGTAGGCTGTTAGGATACAGAATATAGGTTAATTAGGAAATTATCCTCTTGTTTTCAATCTTTACATTTGTTCCTTTGAATCTTTTTTTTACACCATTATTCTAGCAATTCTTTCTTGCATAAAGAAAGGATCCTAAGATAGGCACATTCAATATATATTCATTGCTGGAACACTATATGTTGAAGCATTGGATATTGTCGTTCAATTTTGTGAAATTAGAAAGTAATCTTGTAATTATATATTTTTAAGCTTCTGAGCACTCGGCTTATACTACTTTACATTATATTTTGTGAATTTTATAGCACAGGAGGTAATGTAATTATTGACATGAGCATGATTACCAAATATTTCCACCTAATAACATAGTTCTGTTTTTCAGGTCATGATATTGTTGCAAGCTTATATGTTAAAAAGCCAGTTTCTTTGCTAGAAGATAACATTTTGCAGCTTTCCGATGACATTTTTGAAGAGATAGGGCTTCCCTCTACCAAAGTACCTCTCTCACTAGTTTCATTTAATGAATGAACTTCGTTAACATGATTATATATTAATTTCATTCTTATTTTTCAAAACCAGGTGAAAATCTTGTCTCTAGATCCCTTACCTGCATCAATTATAACAAAGGTTGTGTTTGCAGTTGATCCTGACGGAAAATATTCAGAAATGTCTCCAGCTTCCATTAGTTTAATAAGAGAAACATTTAAATACTTGGTTATGGGCCTATTAAATCTCCAGCTCACTCCATCCTTGTTCGGTACACCCTCCTTTTTTCAAGTGCTGAAATTTAAGGGAGGCATCACTATAATTCCACAACAGAATGCGTTTCCTCTGCAGACAGTGCAAACACTATTCAATTTTACTTTGAATTTCTCCATTTATCAACTACAATCAAATTTTGGTGAGCTGACAAGTCAGCTTAAGTCTGGACTACATTTGGCATCTTATGAGGTTTGTTATTATTATTTCTCTTCTTACTTCATTGTCGTGTGTTCTTGCTCATAATCATTTTATGAATTGTCTGTCAACTTTAGCCCTTGTGTTATCGGTTATGTCAAATGTATAATTAATTCTTGTATAACTAGTTAATTATCACCTATATATGGATTCTGTTATGGTCATGGAGTCTGTCAGTTACCAATGAATCATGTTTGACCTTGGACTATAACTCTAACCAGAAAGAATAATAAATGGCATGAAAAGTAAGCTGAGAAATAGTTACCAAATTGGGGGATTCACTAGATTTACTTGTTCTTGGCATTTAAAAGGTTTCTGATGACATGTTAGTCTCACCAAGCTACTTCTGATTGGGTTTCCTTGTTGGTATTCAGAACTTGTATGTCATCTTATCAAATTCTGAAGGCTCTACTGTTGCTGCTCCTACTATTGTTCAATCGTCTGTCCTACTTGCAGTTGGGATTACACCATCAACGGAGAGGCTAAAGCAATTGGCACAAACCATCATCGAACATCATTCATGGAACCTCGGGTTGAATAACACTGAATTTGGTAGGGTTAAGAAGGTCCGTCTTTCATCCATTTTGCAACACTCCCTTCATGGCAGTGGTTCTGTTCCGTCACCTTCCCCTGCCCCTTTGCCTCATCCACACCGCAGCCACCACCATCGCCCCCATAATCATCGCCACAATGCTCATATATTGCCTGCAATTTCACCTGCACCTGAAACTGAGGAAGGTGCAACTCCACCTAATGTTGGTTCTCCTAATACTGCAAGAAGTGTGCCTGCTCCAAGGCGAAGTTATCACGCTCAGCCTCCTAATTGTCAATTTGGGTATTATAGAAAGAGGTCTACCCAGAAAGCTCAGAAACAGGTTCATCTAACACCTGCAGTTTCTCCTACTATTACTCCACACAATCCTGTTGCCTCACCAAAGTCCCCCGTAGGTGCCCCAACACATGTCTCTTATCCAGTTCCTGCTTTGAGTCCTTTATCAAATGTAGCATTTGCACATAATGGACCCCATACTAAGATTGAACCATCA
>NC_021163.2:38188450-38251624 GCF_000331145.2 Cicer arietinum | reverse complement strand
TCATGGGCCATCACCAGCTTCATGTGAGTATGCTTAACGATTGGTAATAATTATTTGCAATTCTTCATGAACCAACAAGTTAATCCTAAATTAGAGACAACGTGTTACTATTCTTCATATATCCTGATATTTAGTTTTGTTGAGTTTACTTGTAGTTTATTAAGTAATTAGACATGGTTAACATGATGAGATTCATCTTTAAAGTAAAGTTGGAAAGGAGGAAACTTCACATTTGTATTGGTCCAAATTCTTACCTTCTTCACATGCGGCCAAAAAGGGATTATTTCATGAGCACTCTGATAGGAGCTGATATCTTATTAGAAATGAAAAGGAAAAATACTCTTGGTTACAATACTGGACCTCCCAATACAGAAGGCTCCAATTCTCACAAAATGACCAGATGATCCTCTCTCTCAATTCCCTTTTTTCTTTTGGGAAATGCTAGCAAGTGCCCTGTTAAGAACTAAAAATAGTAATTTTATAATGAAAATGTATTGGAAATTGTGTTTTCAAATTTTTAAAAGCTAACTGTCTTTTTCAATGCAAAATTTCTAAAATTGGTTTCTTTCTTAATAAGTTCACTTGTTAGCACGACCCTTTTCTTTTTAGGCAACACACCTTATTGCTTCTAATTATCTACCATATCAAACCACAAATTAACTAATTACTATGGATGGGTTAGTAACTGTTATACACTCTGCTACTTCATATTTATGTTTTTTTTCTCATGATTTTGCTTTCCTCCGGTCAACATGTTATTGGAAGCTGCCAATACTTTAGTATTAACTAAGTTTCCATTCCAACTATTAAGTTATAATCTTTCCGCTCATATGTTCTTCCCATGTTTAGTTATACCATTCTTGATTTCCAGAGCTTTTGGAAGTTTGAACTAGTGGATAACATTGTATTTGAATATTAACTAACTATACATGCAACCCTGCTTAATGAACAGAATGATTGTTTAAGTCTTGAGAGCATCTGATAACTCATTGTATGTAGATAATATGACCATGCAATATTGTTTTATTTAGACTAATAGTATTATCCTGTTTTTGCAGCTTCCGCAGGCTGTCTTGAGACTGATAAACGGACATCTTTACTGTTTGTAGCACTTGTATTATTATTACTACATGCATAAACAATTCCTGACCTGTATCATTCGACCAGAGACAGACTAGAGAGGGTACTATAAATGTGACCTACGCAAAGAAAGGGCTAGCTCACATCTGAGTAGGTATAAGCTGTCATTACGTGTGTAAATAGTTGATTGAAAATATCCAGATGGAATGTACCCCCTAAAAAAGAAAGAAAAAGAAGTGCATGTGTTTTCAGGTCAAAGTCTACAAGTGACAGGCCTTGATTACATGCAATAGTGTTGTTTTGTGAAGACGTAGGATCCAAAAGGAAAATGAAAAGAGAAGAATCAATTTCCTTTTCAGTCCTCGCTTAAATTCATGTATGCTTGACTATGCCTGATAAAGAATTTGGCAAAGTTGGACCAGAAATTTTCATCCAATGATAACAATGGATCACATTTATGTTTTCATGTAAATGCAGCTAGCATCCCCGGTGGTTTCAGATGTATTTTCCTCCCACAGCAGCATACACTACGAAATATAGAAAATGGCGCCTTCATTTCCTTTTCTTTTTTATTACTCTCTCTGGATCTAATAATTATAAAAGAATATTCGGATAATTTTTGTTCTATACCCCTTATCACTATTATAATAATAAAAAAATTATTTTTATCCTTATTAAAAAAATTAGTTAAGTGTAATTAATTTTTTACATTTTATATAAAATATAATTTAAATTAATTAATTATTTTTTTGAATGTCAAACACTTAATTATTGATATTAAATATTTTTTATTATAGTAAAGAGTATATTAGAAATATTAGTATTAAATGAGTTAAAAATAGTTAACTTTTATTTATAATATTGACTAAAATTTGAGGTTACTTTTTTGGGAAGTATATAAGAAAAAACAGCATGTATTTATTGTTTAAATTTGTTATGAATATTAGTTCATTAGGTTTATAAGTGAATATCCATTTACTTGTGTTCTATAAATAAGGTTAACATTATAATATAAATTACATGATAAGAGAATAATACGATTTATCCTATTTTTCTCATTCATGTCTAGTTTCTTATATCATATCGTTGTTTCGATTAGTTTATAATACATTATTAGCACAAAACTCAAAGAATAGTAAGTCCGAAGAATATATATCTTTTAAAAAAATTTTATGTTAATCTTTTATGTATCATGTTTAATTTTTAAATATATATTATATTTATTTACTCCCTATGAATTTGAATTTTGGAAGAACTCAATATGATGGATCACCGAAGGATGATAACACTATTTATCATTTTATATATTGTTTAGACCTGTTATATAGTTCTTGAAGAACTTAAAATTATAATATTTATTATTATAAATTTAAAAAGAATTTAATATTCATGCATCCTAAAGAATTGCACAAAAATATTGTTTAAATTTATTATATAGTTCTTGAAGAACATAAAAAAAAAATCAATATTTATTCTCTATGAATTCTGAAAAAATTTAATATTCATGTATCCTTGAAGGATTGTACAAAAATATTGTTTAGGTCTATTATATAGTTTTTGAAGAACTTAAAAGAAATTAATATCTCTATGAATTTCAAAAGAATTCAATATTCATGCCTAAGGATTGCACAAAAATTTGTTTTATATATTGCCTAAATCTATTATATAGTTCTTGAATAATTTAAAAAAATATTAATATTTATTTTCTATGAATTTCAAAGAATTCGATATTCATGCTTCCTTGAAGAGTTGCTTTATCATCTCGTTTTGGATTTTGATATTTTGCAACATTAATTTTTGATAAATTAACCATGAATTTGCTCGAACCAATTTTGTAAATCAAAACTATAATTTAAAATTAATAGAGTAAATTTTTATTTGTTTTTGTTAGTGATTATTAGTTTGGTTTTGATTTGATAATAATGGTATCACTCACACCAAATAAAATTTCTATTTAAATTGAAAACGAAATGCAATATTTTTATTTAAATAGATTTCCCATTAATTGATCTACAATTATTTTTTTAATGATAAATTACAATTAATTAAATTTACTTTCTATTTTGGTTACACTATAATATGAAATGTTGTAATTATAATTTGAATATAGAACTTTTTCATTACATATTTAATTATATTATGATTACTACTTTTTTCTCATAATTTTGTTTCTTTTATTTTATGTTAATATTTTATATTTCACATCAATATTTAATATTTGGCTTAATTGCAGTTTTGGTCCTCCTATTTTAGCTGAATCGCGAAAGTAGTCCCTCCATTTTGTTTCTCCCCAGTTTTGGTCCCCCAAACATAATTTTAGTTCAAAACTTGATGAAATTTATTTTTTAAAGCCGTACTACATCATTTATGGTCATATATTTCAGGTACAGTTGTTGCAAATGAGATCTTGAGGCATTGTGTGACTTAAATAAATGCAAAAAAAATGAAATTTCATCAAGTTTTGGACCAAAATTCTGCTTGGGGGACCAAAACTGGGGAGAAACAAAATGGAGGGACTACTTTCGCAATTCAGTTAAAATAGGGGGACCAAAACTGCAATTAAGCCTTAATATTTCTTTCATTCATCTTATAACTTTTATTTTAACATGTTAATCTTGCACAACAAATTTGGTAAAAACTTTTATTTAGTTTGTATAATTTTGAAATATATGAAAAATTTCGGAAGAATTTATTATTGAAGGATTGTATTTGGTGTGATGTTTTTGAATCACCATTTATAGATATTTTTACATAATTACTTAAGAACTAAAAATTTAATATTAAAACATCTATACTGAATTGCTCAATATATGATTTTTTTTTTTGTTATCATTTAGTGGTTGGGTTCTTGAAGAAATAGACTTTTATACCCATGATTGACTTATTCAAGTCCCTTGAATGTGTTCTTGAAGTAGTAAAATATTTATCAAATGCAAAAGATTTGTGGTTGAGTTTATAATGAACTACACATTTAGACCATGATTAAAATCTATAAGATTTATTTGATTTTAGTATTGATTTAAAATAAAAGACTATACATATAATTTTGTGCCACTAAAATATGCTTCTCAAGTAGCAAAATTAAAAAAATATTTTCATTAATATTTTCAAAGATTGATCACAACTTGTCATTGAATAAAAGATAAAATATTGATTAAAAATATGAAAGATCGTCTGATAGATCGGACTCTATTCCTTTAAGTGAATGGTTCATGCTATTTTTGTATGACCATTGATGTAATTATGGTAATTGATATAGCAAGGATTATTATTTATGTGGTATTGATGAGTTACATGTGAAGGTGATAAATTCCATGAGTATGGCGTGTAATTATGATCTTTATTACTCATAATAGTGCTTTAGTGATTTTTTATAAATACAATGATGCAGTGACTCATATGAATGATGGAGAAGTTTAACTCCTCTAAGTATAATATCTTTCTTATATATGCTTGGAATTCTAAGATATTTTTTGGTTGGGAGATGTCAGATTCTAAAATTATATTCTTCTTATGTGTGCATAAAATTTTTTATATGTAATTTATAAATACTCAGTGCTAATTAAATTTGAAAATCCTACATATTTTTAAATGATCTATTGTCAATATTTGAGTCAAAAAATATTTTGTGAATATATTTTTGACTTGTTGGATTTAAAATTATTTTATGAAATCTATAAATTTTTGGTTGTATTTAATGAGAATTGTTTACTATTTTAAATCAAAAACTCTCAATATTTGAGTTTATAAAATATTCTATGTAAAATTCTAGTTTATAGTAGTAACACATGTAAAATATTTTTTTTATTAAATTGTTAAAATTGCAGAATTGTTTATGCTTAATTTTTTAGATTCTCATGCCAAATATTATTGATTTGGATTATTAACTTTGGTTGTTATTACAATGCTCATTAATAAAATATTATAAATTATTTTGAGCAATTTTTAAGTCAATTTAAATTATATTATCCTTGTAGTATTATGTGAGCTATTGTTGAAGTCTTGTTAGTGTTAACATTTTAACATTAACAATTTGAGTTAATTTCAAATGGTTTAAATATGTCTTTCGTCCTTGATATTATAATGTTTTTTGATTTTGGTCATCGTAAGTTTTTTTTATTTAATTCACATCCCTGCAAATACACATTCATTTTAGAATAGTTCCCCAGTCCAACTTCTGTTAAAAAAATTCTAACACTATTAAACTTTTTTTAATAAAAAACAAATTATATTAGAAATAAATTTTTATTTTTTATTTTTTGAAATGGTGTCTAAAATTGAGAATTCTAATTTCTATTGTCTTCTTCTTCTTCTTCTTCACATCTTCACACATTCTCTCTCTCTCTTCTCATGACCTTCTCACCTTTAAGGGAGAAAATCAAACGTCACTCCTAATGTGTCTGTGTTGTTCTCCAACTCGCAAGGACACAAGCTCGAACCCTCTTATCATTTTTTGTTGTTTTCCACTTGTTAACTTCATTATTCTTGTATCCAAATCGCAACTTTGGTCATTTTAGAACCAGCCCGATGGTCACGAGTTGAGTTATAAGTTATGCATTTTGTGGTTGCATGTTGTTCAATTAGGGTTGGTATTAATTTATGCTTGTGTGGTTGACTTATAAGGGGAGAGATAAGGGGTGAAGATGTGAAGAGGGAGACAACATAAATTAGGGTTCTCAATTTTGGTCACCCTTTCAAAGAATAATCAGATTTTTAATTTATTTTTTATTAATAAAAGTTTAACGGTGTTAGAACTTTTTTAACACAAGTTGGATTGAGGGACTATTGTAAAATGAATATGTATTTGTAAGGATGTGAATCAAACAAAAAAATATACGAGGACCAAAATAAAAAAATATTATAATTACAAGTGAAGTGACAATGTGAGTTACAAGATAGGGGGTTTGAATTGTAATTGCCCTTTTTTTAAATTATTCCTGCTTAATTTAAAAATATTTCACTCAAGATCAATCTTAGTTCTAAAACACAATAAAAACAAAACGTTCTTGGTTAGTGAAATCATAAAATTAACTTATCTATGAGATATATGGTTAGTTAATCATAAAAAATATAGATAAGAGAAAGAATATCACACAGAGATATATTCTGGTTCACCCAAAGTGGGTTACGCAAAGTCCTCACAATTGTGAGCTTTTTCACTAAATTGTTCAAACAATATCGTTCTTTCTTTTCACACAACCTTTTCGATATCATCTTTTAACCATAAAAGGATTTTTTTACAATTTACTCAAACTATATTCAACACAATAGTTTTGAGTTACAAATGTGATGATTAAAAGAATTTGATGGATCTGAGTGTACTCAACATTTGTTTGAGTTTGGATTCTCAACAAATGACTTAGTAAGATAGATCCTTGAATCTAGTTAAACGAAACTGGAGCCTTTCCTTTTGATTGAAGAACTTTATTATTTTCAAGTATGATTGTATATGTGATAGATTGTTTTGCACTTGAAACTCTTGCCTTATCCTTGATCTTGAGATTTCTTTTATAAGTTTCATGGAGGCTAATGATATCTCATCTAGCTTTTAGCGTTGGATCCTTATATTGAAAGTCTTTCTAGCAGTGTAGTTAGGAGGCGGATTATGTTATTAATAACGACAGTGCAACAATGCAAGTATAGAATGTGAGAGAATTACACTTGAGAGAGAGATTGTTGAATTTAAGAGTGGTTAAGTCTCACATTATAAATGAACTAAATGTCGGATATATAAGAGAATGATGACTCATATACTTATACATGTGACGCCAAAATCTGTTAAAAATCATAAACATTTAGTCCAAGTGATACCAGAGCATTCAGTGCAGCAACTGATTTTTTATAAAATATTGCTTTGATGATTAGTTGAGACGATGCTTATACGAAAAATATGGATTTTAAATAATTTGTTTCTATATTTATTGGAAACTGAAATTTGCCATCCAATTGATAATTAATTGAATAAAATGTGGCCCTAAAGATAATTAAAGAATATCAAATTCATATTCATGTGAGATGTATTTAGGAAATTTGAGTCTTGAGTTTGTTACTTTTATTTTAGATCTAACTAGTGAATCAGATATGCCGTGATTACGGTCAATCTTTTTGTTCATATATGGGTTTTTTGTGTGTGTGAAAGTTGTGTAGATGAAGTTTGGTTGTTATTATTATAAAATAATTATTGACAAATAAGTTGTTGTTTGATTATTATATAATTGTTGGCCTTCTGCATATGAAACCAAAAGCATGAGCTATGAAATATTTGCGAAAATAAAATATTTTTCGGATATATTTTTATATATTAATATAGATGCTTTGCTTTTATTGGATCCGAGACTATAAAGTTTGTAACTGTATATTTCAGAATATTTTGGATTTGAATTTCATAAAAGATTGAATTTAAATTTAAATTTCTAAATAACTTTTTAAGTTTGACTCAGTTTTTAATTAAATCTATGGCTTTTTCGATATTTATTTTTTGGATATATATATATATATATAAAGTAGAGGTAATTTTGCGCGCGCGTTTGCATGATCCTTTGAATTGAATCAAAATTGGAATATATATATAAGATTTTATAAATTTTAGATTGGATTCTAGATATAATTTGTTGTCATCTAAGGATTTTATATATGGATTTTTTTTTTCATTTGGATTTAATTTGCTATAAATCCAGTACGTTATTCAATTCATAACTTCCTGCTTTGACATATCAATAAAGTTTGTTATGTTGGTGTATATATCTAGCTATTATACCAAATGAAAAAAATAAATAAAAATTGTTTGAAGCACAATATAATTGAGTTATGTTGCATTATAATTTGAGTCATGTTTTAAAATATTTAAGTATATCTAACAAAGTAACATAATTAAATAAATTATTTCTTATCCTTAAACTCTAACTTAACTGATAAACGTCGAGATTATTAAGTTTGATCATTCTTTTTTATAAATATATATGTATATTGTCTTAAAAATTGAGACACAAATTTATACCTCTTAAAACTTTCAGCAATCATAAAATGTTATTAGTTATGACTAAATTGAATTTAACATATATAAATTTAAAAGACAAAATAAATCAGTTGTTTCAAATTCAAAAATTAATTTGATTTCTTCAAAGAGATATTAAAATATTTATTTTTATTAAAATAATAATTCAACTAAATTGTCTTATAAATATAAATGTAAGCAAATGATGATAATTCAAAAAAAAAAAAAAACTCAAAATCTTACATCAGTAGAATTGATGTATTTTTCAATATCAGTAGACATTTGTCATCATATTTGATTTTCTTAATTTTCTTTTATCCTTATCTTTCGATGTATTTTTCAAATGAACACTATTTTATTTTCTTTTGCTTTTTTATTTTCTTTCTTGCACACCTTATGAAATAATCTTATTTAAATAATTATTTTTATTTTTAAGATTTGCAATTTAATTGTGCAAGGAGAATACCAAATATTAAAATTTTGATCAAGTTATCTAATAGTCAAAATTTCAATCAAGTTATCTAATAGTCAAAATTTCAACGTATTTGCAAGATCTACTATTTACATAATGTGCTCTTTATATTTTCATCTTAATGAAATGTTAGCTCTCTAACCAATGTTTAATTTCACATTATTGCTTTAATAACACTTTTTAGAAATTCTAAATTATAAAATAATGAAAGTTTTTACTTCCTTATATAAATTCTAGATTCAAAAGTAATATTTAAGTTCTTATTTATTCTAAAAGTTATTAACTTTTAAGGAATACATAATAATAATTAAAGCTGATACTCTATTAGCTTGAACAGAACAAAAATAGCAAGATGTACTCACCAAAATACCAAGTACAACATTAATATAAAGTTTTTAGACAATGACATCAACTACTAGTGATATTTTTGTTCTAGTGATCAAACACTGACAGCTTATTTGACTTCAAGAAATAGACAATATTATAGATGCTTCAATCACTTCAAGAATTAACAATTTTAAACAACAAATTCTTATAATCTTCATATGTTTACCATCATATATTGGTGTAGATTAAACCCAATTAAATAATTGCAAGGATTTACATACACAACATTAATAAGCACATCAAAAATTAATTTTAGGGACATGTAGACTTTATCCTTATTAGTAAATGACTCAAACAAGATACCAAACATATCATTAATCTGCAATCTTTTGACTATATAAATTTACTGCAAGGAGTACTATCAATGCAATGAACACATATTGGTTTGTTGCTCAACTGATTCAACAATAGTTATTAGACAATTTAATAATTTACAGTTATATAACCATCAGTCCAAGTTGTGACTTCCTTCATGTTGACGAAAACTCGCATAAAAAATTTCATATTACATTTTTTTATTTTATTTTATAATCTTGGTTGAATTAAATCTACGTGGCAAAGGTTACTTTATGCTACTTGTTATTTCAATCAACTCTACCAAAATTACTACATAAATTAATTTATTAAAATAAATAGAATAAATCTTAAATTTACAAGACACTATCCATAAATATAGGTTGAATCTCTTTGTGATGCTGCTTAATAGTCACAAGACTAATTGCCATCTCTTAATGTGAATACAAACTCACAAGCAAATAAAATTATCATAACCGAAAAGCATGATGAAAATATTATTGTAAATAATAACATTTTAAAACATTATAATGATGTTATAAGTCATATACTCAATTTTAAATTAAATAAAACTCGAATCTTAAAATGCAAAAAATTATTCATGCTAAAGTTGATACTAAAAGATTCTTAAATAAAAACCAAATAATTTCATAATCAATTATTTCCAAGCAAAAAGGAAACAAATCTCTGTATGCTTAAAAATAAATAAAAATCTACAGTTTATATTTAACAAAATAAATAATCAAATATTTATTTAAACTTTAATTGCACTTTTGGTCTCTCTATTTTAGTTGAATCACGAAAATAGTCCCCTCATTTCATTTGTCATCAGTTTTGTTTTCGAAATAGAATTTTGCTCTAAAATTTGATAAAATGTCATTTTTTTAATGTTGTGCCAGGAATTAATTGCATTTTAATATTATTTCAAATTTGAAAAATACAATTTCTATTTTTAAAAACAAATTTCCTATTTTTAAAAATATATTTCTTATTTTAATACAACATTTAATTACAAAAAAAAAAAAAAACAACAAAAAAAACTTTCCTTTCCTTTCGAATTCAAAAAATAATTATGAAAAACCTAATCCCCAATTTTGAAAAACCTAAAATGCTCACAATGTTGCTGGAATTGTAGTAGTCATGATCAAGAAGTCCATTAAGAATATAATTCTTATAGAGGTAGGTAATCATTATCCTCTGATGGGTTAATTCTCCAGCTTTCTTATCCTTTCCTATTTGTCTCAATTGAAATATTTTATTGAAATCAAAAGCACCATAACCAGATTCAGTAATCTCTTAGGTTGACATGACGTGGTAGAAAGAAACATCTTAAAATTGTTGTTTGTGAGTTTGGAAAATTGTTTCAAAATCAATTTATGCCACCGAAGATATTACAGGGTTGAGTCATTGACTAGGTCGCTCTCTTTAAGATGTTTCGCGGCACTGCTCAAATTGTGCAAGACAAACTATCAACCACAAAGCCCCTAGGATAAAACAACTGAGATAAACTGTATAAGAGTTCTACTGCACCGTAGAAAATCATTCTAGAATTACACCCTCAATATAGCGGTTAAAGCCACTTTCAATATAATGATTAAAGTCACACGTAATATGGTACTATGACCACTCATAAAATAAAAGAACTACGACACAAAACACTACTCTAAAAGACTATGATACAAAAAACCGCTCATGATGGTATTAGGACCACTAAAAATCGACGAGACTACGACATAAAAATCGCTCTAAAGAGATAGTGGTATTAGGACCACTCAAAAATCGACGGAACTACGACATAAAAACCGCTCTAAAAATCGAAGGGACTACGGTACAAAACCGCTCTAAAATATCAAAGGAACAGAAAGAAAGGGGAGAAGTGACTCATAAATATATCGAGTAGAATAGAAAAGGGAGAAAAGTGAAAGTTGAGAAATGCATCCAACTTTGATGTACTTTTCATAAGAGTTTGAAACTCATTATATAGTGATGGAAGCAAACCCATATATGTTTTATATCCAATGTGCGACTTAATTATTTATAGAGTTGAAAATTATTTAATATATGAGATTTTTCTAATGTGGGACTGCAACAATTCTTAAATTTACACACTAACATACTTATGTTCCAACAATCCCCCAATTGAATTTAAATATTTTTTCTTTTGAAATAGCGCCAAACACTTTTATAAGATCGTGTATAAATAGAGGTGTCTCATGACTTGAACCTTTGCATAATAAATAAGATTCAGATTCAACAAGAGTGACTTGTAGTCTTGAACTCTATCTCTGACATCAAACCCACACACAACCTTTTCATAGGGTGTATTCTTAAAAGACTCGCACTAATGGCCCTACACGTCTATCCCATCATAGTGAATGCTCTAAGAATTCTGCCTCAAAATTCTATAGGAAGCGACCCCACTTATACATTCACATAGGCGAGTCTATCAAGAGTACTCCTGTAGCTAGGTACTCCACTCCACAGAGTATATATATCATTAAGAGTTTCTATTAACTCATCCTATCACAACTTTAGGAATCATGCTTCTTTGATTTATAATAGCATGTTCATCTCATATCGTTATTATCCATTTAACCAAATTCTTGAGATCTCCAATCTTTTAGGTCGGGTTACCATCATGAGTGACTCTATAGGCATTAGTCCCATCCTTTTGGATGTATTTAGGACTGTCTCTCTAGCTAACCCTTTCATCAAAGGATCTGCTAAATACTCATCATTGTGTATATTATCAACTATAACAGCTCTTTTAGAAAGTAACTCTCTAACAACGTTGTGCTTACGACAAATTTTTTCATCTCTTACCGTTGTAATAACGATTCTCAATTTTTGCAGTAGTTGTGGTATTATCGTAGTGGATCAACACAACTGACATAAGTTTATACCATAAAGGGATATCAACGAGCACACTTCTTCACTAGTAGTAACTAATGTTATCATTTCAGACTCCATAGTGGACTGAACAAATATCATTTGTTTTTCGATTTCCAAGATACTACATCACTATCTATACTCAAATATAACCACTAATTGCTTTAGAGTCATATGATAAAATGTTCCAATTAGTATAATTGTATCCTTCAAAGGCGAAAATAAATATTTGATAGTGTAATCCAAGACTCATGGTCCTTTTTAGGTATCCCATGACTCTTTGATAATGTGTCAATGCTCCATACTAGGTCTACTAGTAAACCTTCCAAATAGTCCCACGACATAGGAAATTTCGTGTCTAGTAGAGTCAGTGGCATACCTGAGGCTGCCAATGATGCTCACATATTCAATTTGTCTAACATAGAAAAATTTCACACTTGGATCATATGGTGTGCAAGTAGGTTTACAATCAAAATATTTGTATTTCTTTTGGATCTTTTCAACATTGTGAGACTGATCCGAAGAAATTCCCTTTTCTGACCTAGTAATCTTGATTCCAAGGATTACACTCACTTCTCCGATGTCTTTCATATCAAAGTTGTTACACATCAATAATTTGACAATTGTTACAGCATGCATGTTTGAATCAAAATATGAGTAGGTCATATACATAGAGACATATGATAGTGCAAATGAAATTTTCAGATTTGTAATAAATGCATTTGTCACTTTCATTCATTTTAAACTCATTCGATATAATCAAGTTATCAAATTTTTTTATGTCATTACTTAGGAGCTTGTTTAAAAGACCATGCAAATATTTATCTAACTTACAAATCTTGTTATCTTGTACATAAATCACAAAACATTCAGGTTGTTCCATATAGATTTCTTCTAACAAGTCACCATTTAAAAAAACTGTTTTGACATCCATTTGGTGTACCACCAAGTTATGAATAACAACTAGTGAAATGAGTACCCTAATAGATGTAATTCTAGTGACCAATGAGAAAATGTCGAAGAAATCTATATTTTCTCTTTGCCTAAAACCTTTGGCTACAAGGCGAACCTTGTATTTAACAACATTTCCATCGGGTTTTAGTTTCTTTTTTAAAATCCATTTACAACCTATCAGTTTATTACCAGGAGACAAGTATACTAAATGTCAAGTCCTGTTAAACTCTAGAGAATCCATATCATCATTCATAACTTCTTTACATAAATCTGCATCCAAAGATGACAAAGCTACTTGAAGATTTGTAGGATCCTCTTCTAAGCTATAGAAAGAATAATCGGGTCCGTAATCTTTGGAAACTCTAACCCTTTCATCATAGGATCTGCTAAATACTTATCATTGTGTACATGATCAACTATAACAACTCTTTTAGAAAGTAACTCTCTAACAACGTTGTGCTTACGACAAATATTTTCGTCTCTTACCGTTGTAATAATGATTCTCAGTTTTTGCAACAGTTGCAGTATTATCGTAGTGGATCAACACAACTGACATAAGTTTATACCATAAAGGGATATCAACGAGCTCGCTTCTTCACTAATAGTAACTAATGTTATCATTTCAGACTCCATAAGGGACTGAGCCAATATCATTTGTTCTTCGATTTCCAAGATACTACATCACTATGTATACTCAAATATAGCCACTAGTTGCTTTAGAGTCATATGATAAAATGTTCCAATTAGTATCACTGTATCCTTCAAAGGCGAAAACAAATCTTTGATAGTGTAATCCAAGACTCATGGTCCTGTTTAGGTATCCCATGACTCTTTCGATAATGTGCCGATGCTCCATACTAGGTCTACTAGTAAACCTTCCCAATAGTCCCACGACATAGAAAATTTCGTGTCTAGTACAATCAGTGGCATACCTGAGGCTGTCAATGATTCTCACATATTCAATTTGTCTAACATAGAAAAATTTCACACTTGGATCATATGGTGTGCAAGTAGGTTTACAATCAAAATATTTGTATTTCTTTTGGATCTTTTCAACATTGTGAGACTGATCCGAAGAAATTCCCTTTTCTGACCTAGTAATCTTGATTCCAAGGATTACACTCACTTCTCCGATGTCTTTCATATCAAAGTTGTTACACATCAATAATTTGACAATTTTTACAGCATGCATGTTTGAATCAAAATATGAGTAGGTCATATACATAGAGACATATGATAGTGCAAATGAAATTTTTAGATTTGTAATAAATGCATTTGTCACTTTCATTCACTTTAAACTCATTCGATATAATCAAGTTATCAAACTTTTTTATGTCATTACTTAGGAGCTTGTTTAAAAGACCATGCAAATATTTATCTAACTTACAAATCTTGTTATCTTGTACATGAATCACAAAACATTCAGGTTGTTCCATATAGATTTCTTCTAACAAGTCACCATTTAAAAAAACTGTTTTGACATCTATTTGGTGTACCACCAAGTTATGAATAACAACTAGTGAAATGAGTACCCTAATAGATGTAATTCTAGTGACCAATGAGAAAATGTCGAAGAAATCTATATTTTCTCTTTGTCTAAAACCTTTGGCTACAAGGCGAACCTTGTATTTAACAACATTTCCATCGGGTTTTAGTTTCTTTTTTAAAATCCATTTACAAACTATCAGTTTATTACCAGGAGACAAGTATACTAAATGTCAAGTCCTGTTAAACTCTAGAGAATCCATATCATCATTCATAGCTTCTTTAAATAAATCTGCATCCAAAGATGACAAAGCTACTTGAAGATTTGTAGGATCCTCTTCTAAGCTATAGAAAGAATAATCGGGTCCGTAATCTTTGGAAACTCTAACCCTTTCATCAAAGGATCTGCTAAATACTTATCATTGTGTACATGATCAACTATAACAACTCTTTTAGAAAGTAACTCTCTAACAACGTTGTGCTTACGACAAATTTTTTTCGTCTCTTACCGTTGTAATAATGATTCTCAGTTTTTGCAATAGTTGCGGTATTATCGTAGTGGATCAACACAACTGACATAAGTTTATACCATAAAGGGATATCAACGAGCTCGCTTCTTCACTAATAGTAACTAATGTTATCATTTCAGACTCCATAGGGGACTGAGCCAATATCATTTGTTCTTCGATTTCCAAGATACTACATCACTATGTATACTCAAATATAGCCACTAGTTGCTTTAGAGTCATATGATAAAATGTTCCAATTAGTATCACTGTATCCTTCAAAGGCGAAAACAAATCTTTGATAGTGTAATCCAAGACTCATGGTCCTTTTTAGGTATCCCATGACTCTTTCGATAATGTGCCGATGCTCCATACTAGGTCTACTAGTAAACCTTCCCAATAGTCCCACGACATAGGAAATTTCGTGTCTAGTACAATCAGTGGCATACCTGAGGCTGTCAATGATGCTCACATATTTAATTTGTCTAACATAGAAAAATTTCACACTTGGATCATATGGTGTTTAAGTAGGTTTACAATCAAAATATTTGTATTTCTTTTGGATCTTTTCAACATTGTGAGACTGATCCGAAGAAATTCCCTTTTCTGACCTAGTAATCTTGATTCCAAGGATTACACTCACTTCTCCGATGTCTTTCATATCAAAGTTGTTACACATCAATAATTTGACAATTTTTACAGCATGCATGTTTGAATCAAAATATGAGTAGGTCATATACATAGAGACATATGATAGTGCAAATGAAATTTTTAGATTTGTAATAAATGCATTTGTCACTTTCATTCACTTTAAAGTCATTCGATATAATCAAGTTAACAAACTTTTTTATGTCATTACTTAGGAGCTTGTTTAAAAGACCATGCAAATATTTATCTAACTTACAAATCTTGTTATCTTGTACATGAATCACAAAACATTCAGGTTGTTCCATATAGATTTCTTCTTACAAGTCACCATTTAAAAAAAAACTGTTTTGACATCCATTTGGTGTACCACCAAGTTATGAATAACAACTAGTGAAATGAGTACCCCTAATAGATGTAATTCTAGTGACCAATGAGAAAATGTCGAAGAAATCTATATTTTCTCTTTGCCTAAAACCTTTGGCTACAAGGCGAACCTTGTATTTAACAACATTTCCATCGGGTTTTAGTTTCTTTTTCAAAATCCATTTACAACCTATCAGTTTATTACCAGGAGACAAGTATACTAAATGTCAAGTCCTGTTAAACTCTAGAGAAGCCATATCATCATTCATAGCTTCTTTCAATAAATGTGCATCCAAAGATGACACAGCTACTTGAAGATTTGTAGGGTCCTCTTCTAAGCTATAGAAAGAATAATCGGGTTCGTAATCTTTAGAAACTCTAACTCTTTTACTTCTTCGAGTTTCTATTCCGCCTTGTTTATTGCTTTCAGTGCTCCTCATCACATGAATGTGACTTGATTCGTTGCCCCCGCTATTTCTTGATTTGAAAAGGAATATATTTTCATAGAAGTCAACATCATCTGACTCTATGATCACTTATGCATTTAGGTCATAAAATCTATACCCTTTGCTGATTACTATATACCAAATGAACACACATTCATAGGCTTTACTGACGAGTTTAACTCACTTGGGATCAGAGATTCTGACATAACCTAAAAAACCCCAAGTTTGAAAATAAGACAAGTGCAATTGTCTTATCATAAAAATCTCATAAGGAGATGTTTTGTTTTTAGATATAGGGACTCTATACAAAACATAACAAACATTCAATAAAGTTTCCCCCCACAAATGAGATGCATCACTAGTGTTAAGCATAATAGAAACATCTAGTTCAATAAGAGTTCTATTATTTCTTTCAACTTTACCATTCATTTTAGGTGAATATGGTACAAATGTTTCATGTATTATTTCATGCAATTTATAAAACTCATAAACAAACTATTATCATACTTATTCCTCTATGACTATGAAACATCTTAATCTTTCTACTAAATTGATTTTTAATTTCAGTTACAAAGATCCTAAACATGTCAAATGCTTCACTTTTATTTTTCATTAGATATACAAAATTATAGTCAGAGCGATTGTCAATAAAAATGGTAAAATAACATTTTTCATTTCTTGTTGACGTCCTTAATTGATTTTGTACTAGCTTCTGAAACACTAAGAGAGTCGGAGGTTCCTAGTTCATCAAACTGTAGAGGTTTATCGTTTTCTAATGAACCTATTTCAGAATCCGTGAATGTTTCTTCTTCAGAGGTTTCTAAAAGTATTGCCTCTATTTGTTGAATTATTTGTTCATCAATTTTTAATTCATAAAGTTTATTATTCCTACTGCAATATTTTGAGATGTGTCCTGATTGGCCACACTTATAACAAGTTATTTGTTTAGAAGTTTGAGGTTCAAACTTCTTTTGAAAAGGCTTTTTCTTGTAAAAATTAGGTTTTCTTTGATTGTAAGTTTTTTGGGGTTTTGATTTTTTATAGAATTCAAGTCTGTCTGGTTTAGTGAAAGATTTTCTGTGAGGTTTTCTATAAGGTTTTGAACAAGATCCTTCATAGTCTTTCGAAATATTAGTCATGGGTATTTCAAATTGTTTACAAAAAGATCCTAGTTATTGTCTAGTTCTTTTCATTTTCCATTTTAGATGTTTTTGGAGTTTTAAATCTTGACAGATTTTCAAACCTTCCTTTTGAGTGAAGCTAACCAATTCCCCATAAGTTAAATGGTTATATGGGATTTGGTTTACCTCATAGACTTCTTTGATTTTGTTTCTAACCTTTTCTCTTAAAAGGGTTAGGAGTCCTGCAAGGAATTTCTCTTTCCAAAAAGGTTGGTTTGAGTCTTCCCTTAGCATAACTCTGGTTAGGAAAGTGTTTTTGTAATATTGGAACTCAGAGATTTTTTTACATCTAAGGTTGGATATGAGTTCTGCATTTTTATCTTTTAAGTGTGATAGATCACCAATGAAGTGCAAGCTAATTGTTTGTATTAGTGTTGCAACTGCATCAGGTATTGGGTTTCCTATTAGGTCAAGGATGGGAATTCCATCCTCTGTGGTTTGGATTGTGTTCAAAATTTCTAAGTGTAGAGAGGGTGTGAGATGGTAATCCCACCATCCTTTGAGTTGGCCTGAGAATCCTGCTATTAAGAGTTCAGTTATGGCTTTCTCAGGTGTGTTGGCTTGGGTTTTGTAAGCATTTGATGTTGTAACACCCCGATTTTTAACAGCGCGAGTGTATATTTCTTTTTTAAACAAATTCATAAAAACAAAGAAGTAATGAAGGAAATACTTTTGGATAAATATTTAAGTCATAACACAACGACAAATAAGTCAACAAAATTTACAAGCAGCAGAATAGTTTTTGAAATACGAATCCAAAGTATTTACACTTCAAAAAATGGTACATGGACCCCATCATAATAAAATGTCAAACAGACAATATTAGTATAGGTACAGTCTTCCAAATTAAAATAAACACATCCCAAAAGAAAGACATCTAGTCCCTATACGTCAATCTAATCTGATCATTCTACAAAAACTATACATCCTGAGTGATCTTCACGCGCCCTGCAAGATCCTCCTAACACAGCTCCAGTCAGGTGTGTCCAACTACCTTCCCATCCACAGGGTACTAACCGGTAGGATGGTCCTGGTTCTCATCTGAGGGCAAATCCCAGATTTCCACAATAGTTGTAAAGGGTCACCAACTGAAATTAACAATTAACACATAACATTTAAGTTTTTAAATGCACAAAGTAACCTTTCAACTTATCATGTACCCTAAAAGGGTTTCCATATGCCAAACATGCATAAACAAGGTTGAAAAATGAAGTTTTTAACAAAAATGCAATGTTGTATTCGATTACAGCATCTATGTATTCGAATACAAGGTTGTTTCAGCAGTCAGCAGCAAAAACAACATGTCTGTATTCGAATACAGCCTTCTGTATTCGACTACACAGTAAGTCAATAGCAAAACAACATGTTTGTATTTGAATACAACAGTCTGTATTCGACTACACAGTAAGTCAGTGGCAAAAACATGTCTGTATTCGAATACAGCTTTCTGTATTCGAATACACATCAGACAGCAGCAGGAAAACAGCAAAATTCAGCTTTTTATAGGATTTCGAAACCAATCAACACTTACACACAAATCCAAACAATCACACTTAGCAATTATAGCGCAATCACCACGACATCTTGAGTTTCGAAATAGTTTTGCAATCAATCACACTTACACACAATTCCAAAACATCCACACTTGGCAATTATAACACAATCACCACGACAACATAAGTTTCGAAATGGTTTTGCAATCAATCACACTTACACACAATTCCAAAACATCCACACTTGGCAATTATAACACAATCACCACGACAACATAAGTTTCGAAATGGTTTTGCAATCAATCACACTTACACACAATTCCAAAACATCCACACTTGGCAATTATAACACAATCACCATGACAACTTGAGTTCAAACACTCAATCATAATCTTGAATCAAACACGACTCGCGTGCCAAGCACCCTAATGCAAAGCGTATATGCCAAAATGCATGGACTCAGAATTCCAAACCAAAACCCTCCTCGAAGGGCCGTAAATCATAATTGTACCGCCTATCACAGGACAAATTACTAAATTACCGAGGTGCCACCTATCACGGGTCAGCACGATTTACTAAAAACGTAAATCATAAATGTACCGTCTATCACAGGCCGAAGTACTATTTACCGATGTGCCACCTATCACGGGTCAGCACGATTTACTAAAAACGTAAATCATAAATGTACCGTCTATCACAGGCCGAAGTACTATTTACCGATGTGCCACCTATCACGGGTCAGCACGATTTACTAAAAACGTAAATCATAAATGTACCGTCTATCACAGGCCGAAGTACTATTTACCGATGTGCCACCTATCACGGGTCAGCACGATTTACTAAAAACGTAAATCATAAATGTACCGTCTATCACAGGCCGAAGTACTATTTACCGATGTGCCACCTATCACGGGTCAGCACGATTTACCAAAAATGTGCAGTCTATCGCAGACTTTAAGAGTTCAGCTATAGCTTTGTCAGGTGTGTTGGCTTGGGTTTTGTAAGCATTTGATGCCATTGTCATTTGTTGGAGGAGACTTAAGATGTTGTATTCAAACATACCATCTATGTTCCATTCATAGACAGTACTGGCATTCAATTTAGATTGAGAGAGAGCATTAGGTCTATTCTCAATACCTAGGTCTAGTGTTGTAACCATGGCTAAAGGTTGACCTTTCTGCCATTGGAGTTTGCACAGGTTTTGTGGTTCTTGTTCGGTTTCAGAAACTTGGTCTAAAGTCGTAACTGTTTTGTCAAAGGTATCCTTAGCTACCATTGGTGTGGAGGTAGACGAATTTTATATTCTACTGAGTTGGTCATGTAGGGTTTGGGTAAATTCTGATATGCCTTCCCTGAATAGTTTTTGGCTTGTTTTTGAGGTTTTGAATGGTTTAAAAACTGAATTTTTTTTGTTTTGACATTGTTGTTTCAATAGGGTAAACGACAGTATTCTGTTGGTGCTTCTCTATCTTAGTCAATTGTTTCGCAATTGTACTAAGATGGGCATTAGTAAAATTGTTTTATTGGAGGATATGTCTAACATCTTTTTCTGAATTATCACTTGGGATTTTGTAAGGTGCAGCCTCAAGTGTTTGTTCTAAGTGTGTTATCTTGATTTGTCTAAATGGTGGGTGTTCAGATTGTATTTTTTTACCATTTGACATTTCCCATTATGTAGTTTTATTTCTAGTTGTTATGGGATTTACATAATTTTGTTTTGTTTGAAAGGATAAGTAATCTTGTTTTGTATTGTATAGATTTCAAGCCAATCGAAAAATAAAATATGGGTTTTGTTTTGTAAAATGAACTCGTAAAATTTATTTTGAATTTCTTGTATTTGTTTTAGAAAGTTTTTGAAGAACCATGTTCTTTTTTCTGTATTTTTGGAAGCATAAAAATCGTTATGGAGGATAGTTTTATCAACTTCAAATTATTTTTCTATGACATTAAGTTCATTAACAACATTTTCAGTTATAGCAGAAAAAGATGACGAAGTTGGTGGAGATATGTTTTGTTGTTCCTCATTAGTGTTTTGAGGTGCTGTGTAAATTTGATGAGGTATGTTTGTGGAGTAGTCAACGTTTTTAAAAGAAGCACTTGGTATGCTAGAACACAAAAAACGTGGTTTTGTAAAGTTTTCTAACTTTTGAGGCAATTGTATGACTGGAGGGGGCCTGGAGGAACCAACGTCAGAATACCTGGCACTAGAAGTTCTTGAAAAACTTAGTTTTACCCTACCTTCATTGTATTGTATGACTTCCTTTAGATTGTTGTTTGGTTTTGACTGTTCAAGAGACTGTGGTCTAACAGCTCCTTCCAGAATCCATTCTTCAGGAAGATCAATATCTTTCCAAAGGGCAGTTCTTGGAATAACATTGTTTGCCTTAGTTAAGTCAGTTTGTAAAAATAGGGTTTCGCCTTTTTGTTTTCAATATTTTTTGTTGCCGTAAAGGCTGAAAACATTAGTTTGTAATGAACTCTGTAAATAATAGCTACAGGAATAGATCCTGTTATCATTTTGTAATTATGAGTTTTGATTTGTAACATGAGATATTTTGTGATGTATGGGTCTTTTAAAGATAATGAAAAATTTGGATAACATTCAAACCAAATTGGTCCTTGACATAGACTAGATTCAATTGTACTTATTATTGAATCTTGAAAGTTCAAGAACCTTGCATCTTGTAGGACACATAGGATTGAAGTGTTTAATCCTTCTCTTGTTAAAGGTTTGATACCGACTTGAACAAGACCTATATGTATGAAATTATAGTTTCTGTTAGTGTGTTTTTGGAGCGTTTTTCTAGAAAGATGATCTATTGTTTCAAAGGGGGTAGAAAGAGCAACATCTCGTTCTTACGTTTTGATTATATAATTTATTTTACTTATTAAATGACATGTGTATATGATTTTCAAAACAATTGGAAACTCACACATATAAGGAAAATTAATCATAAAATTAATCAACATATATTCTAATATAATTTTAACACCAAATTAATTCTTTAAAATCCAATTTAATTAATAAAGTTTTTATTGATGATTCAAGATTTTTGAGGATTTGATACGAGTCATTTTGTTACATGTTGATTTCATTCAATCACAACAATAGTCAAAAACCCTAATGACCTTGACGTTTCTCTATAAAAGGACTTGTGATCTTCACTGCAAAAAAAAAAAAAAACACACACACACACACACACTTACTAGAAACCTACTTCCACCATATACCACAACCTGTGAATAACCTTGCATTATTTCTGAGTGATGAAAACATCAAATAGATTATGACAACATACCTGGTAAACATTCTCTTGTGAGAGTTATTTTAAAAACTATCTTAAACACTACTTGTAACTTAGTCCAGCAGCAATTGCTTTCTTGAATACAGTCACTTTGACTTGTAGGTGTTTAGTAGACGTGTGATACTATTGGTAATTATTGGATTAAATCCTTTAATGTGAATGGACTAGATGTAGTTACCGTATGGTGGTGAACTAGGATAAATTAAGTTTTTTCTCCTTATCCCTTTATTTATTCTTGCTTTTAGCATCGTCAAATTTAATTAACTTTTTGAAAACAAAATACAATTAAACCCCTCCTTCTTTTGTGTTTTTCTCTCTACATATGTGATATGGACTATGTATTTGTTATATATCTGACTTATACATTTGATTGTCCCCTTTATATAAGGAATGACTTAGAACGACAAATAAGAGGAAGGTGATTGTGAAGGTATCACACCCAATGATTCATGCTTATCTATTGCGTGAGGACCAATTTGTTGGAATCAAGTTGGTTTTATACGTAAAGTTATGATGTTAACAAAAGTATTTTATGAGAAAAATATATTTGACTTCATAGAGTATGAAAGAAGATTCATGTTTCTGAAGACAATCTAATATAAGATTTTATTCAGATTTATAATTGAAGAAAGTCTTTTGCTAAGTTGAAAATAAGATATGGTCAAGATTTGAATAAGATATGATCAACATCTTATTACAAGAAGATTTGATCAAGATTTATATCTACAAGAAGATATGAATTATTTACAAGAAGCTTTGATCAAGATTTAACACAAGAAGATATGAATTATTTCCAAGAAGATTTAATCAAGATTATCACAAGAATATATGAATTACTTACAAGAAGATTTGATCAAGATTTATCAACAAGAAGATATTATAGATAATTGTTTACAAGAAGAAACACTCACCAGAAGATACATTTATTATCTACAAAGATATTATTTAGATTTTCACAAAGGATAAAATGTTGAATTGTAGTTAGTAATATCCTTACTTGTGAAAGTTCAATAACCGGTCCAACATTATATTCTTGTCCAGATTAAAGAAAACATAGGAAATGAGTTTTCTTTGAATAATTTACGGAAATAATTTTAACAAAATACGAAAAGTATCAATTTGAAAAATTTAAAAACACAATCTAAAAAAAATACGAACAATATCAATATGAAGAATTTACAAACTCAATCTCAACAAAATACGAACATAATCAATCGAGAAGAACTGCTCCAATTGGATTCAAAAATAAAGAATTGGGTAAAAAAAACATATTTATCAAAAAACATCTTGTTCACGATTATTTTTGAATAACATCATTGTTGACCAAACTTGGAATGAAAATACAATTCAAAATTAAACAAGGACTAAATTGAAGCCTTAATTTTATATATAAATAGATACTCAAGGTTTAAGAAGAAGATCATCGAAAAATCATAATAAGAGAAATATTTGTTCGAATGAGTGTGATAGTCATTGTTATACTTAACTTCTTATAAGTAACTACTCAAGTTTCAAACTTTTGTATTCAAACCCAATGTTGATGTTAATGTGCCTTCAACAATTTGGGGTTGTAAGATCGTGTCGAGAAGGCTTGGCTGGTAGAGTCAAGGCGTGTGTGTTCGTTAAAAGTATGGGGTTGTCGGGCTGTTTGAGAAGGCTGGGGATGGTCAAGTGCTTTGTAATTCAAGGTGTTGAATTAGTGGATGAAATTATTTTGCGTGAAGGGATTGGATGTAGCCAAATTAGTGATGAACCATGATAAATTACTGTGTCACTTTATTCCTACAGTCCTTAGTTTTGTTGTTGCTTCTACTCTAAGTAAATCATCATGTCTCAACCAGATTAATCAAATAATGAAAAAGAAATCTTAAGAAAACGCAAACAATACCAATCTAAAGAATTTACAAATTCAATATGAACAAAATACAAACATAATCAATCTAGAAGAACTACTCATATTGGATTCAAAAATAAAGAATTAGCTAAAGAAAATATTAACAAAAACCATTTTGTTCAAAGTCATTTTTGAATAAGATCATTGTTGAACAAGCTAGGAATGAAGATACAATTCAACATTAAAGATGGACTAAATTGAATCCCTAATTTTATCTATAAATAGATACTCAATGTTGAAGAAGAAGATCATCGAAAAATCATAAAAGAGTAGAAGAACTCATGCTCAAAATTCCAAATTCATCTTAGAGTTCAAAGAGAGAAACACTTGTTTGAAAGAGAAATATTTTCTAAGTGTTTTCTCAGAGTGTGATAATCATTGTTATAACCAACTTGTTTGAAGCAACTACTCAAGTTCCAAACCTTTGATTTCAAACCCGATAGTGGTGTTATTGTGTCTTCTACAATATGGGGTTGTCAGATTGTGTGGAAAAGACATGGCTGGTAGAGTCAAAGTGTGTGTGTTCCTCAAAAGTCTGAGGTTGCAGGTTGTTTGAGAAGAATGGCTTGAAATGTCAGGTGTTTTTGTAGTTCAAGTTGTTTAATTAGTGGATTAAATCCTTCTAAGTGAAGGGTTTGGATGTAGTCAAGTTACTAGGGAACTAGGATAAATTACTTGTGTCAATTTATTCTTGGACTCCTTAGTTATGTTATTGCTTCTACTTCGAGTAAATCATCAAGCCTGAACCAGTTTAATAAAATAATGAAAAAGTTATAAACTTAGTCAAACACAATTAAACCCCTACTCGTATTTGCACCTTCAGTTGGTATCAAAGGTCGGTTTCAAGGCTGCGCGCTTTACTGTGTTTGAAGAATTATCCAAGGGTTCAATATGTCTGAATTAAGTGAAGAAGTTGATGTAGGAATCATCAACATACCACCTTTGGGACTTGGTGGAAGATAGTTATATTGCTCCAAAGAATACTGTTGGTATTGAGATTTCTTGGAAAGAGATGGATGTTGATCATAAGAAGATATACAAGATGCACCATAAGTCTAGAACATCAAAGATAAATGCAATCACTTTAAATGAGATTGACAAGTGCACCAACAAGGAGACAACAAAGAGTATTTATGATAGTTTGATTCTGACCTATGAAGGAAGCAAGCAAGTTCAAAAAGCAAATGCCAATTCCTAGTCAAAAAGTATGACTTGTTCAAGATGGAAGAAGATGAAGACATTGAAACAATGTTTTCCAGATTCCAGACTTTGATCTTAGGATTAAAGATATTTGAGATGAGTTATACTATTACTGATCATGTGAAGAAGATATTAAGAAGTTTGGAAAGCAAATGGAGACCTAAGATCAATGTCATTCAGGAAGCAAATGATCTTAATACTCTTAAGTTGGAAGAATTAATCAGCTCTCTCAGATCACATGAAATGGAACTTGTAGAGGATGAGCACAAGAAGAAGCAATCAACCTTGGCTTTGAAATCCAAGCAGAAGAAATTTCTTAAGGCAACAGGAGAATCTGAGGATGATGATTTAGAGATTTAGAATGGAGACTCAGAGGAAGAGGAATTGGCTTTCATATCCTGAAAAGTTTAGAAGATAAATCTGACAAAAGAATGAAGAAATTTCCCCAAAGATATTTCAAGTAGTACAATAGAGGAAAAAATGATAAATTTGACAAGAAATGCATCATATGTGATGGATGTAATGAACTTGGATATATCAAGTCAGAATGTCCAAATATGGAGAAAGTGAAACATTAGAGGAAATATTCCAGACCCAAGAAGAAGAGTTTGGTGGTAACATGGGATGATTATGATGACTCCTTTGATGATGATGAGCAAACAGATTTGGCTTTGATGGTCCATACCAACTCATCCTCTAGATCCAACACATATTTTGACTCTGGAAGTGAATCAACAAATGAAGAAATTGAGGTATTTTTTAACTTAACTCGATCTGATTTAATTATTGTTATAAATGACTTCTTGAACAAGAATCACGAATTATGTTTAAAACTGAAAACACTTAGAAAAGAAAATGAAAACCTAACTGAAGACATTAACGTTTTAAAGAATCAAAGTCTTGAAATTAAATAGAAAATGCAACTCTAAAAACTGATATTATTGAACTTAAGGGTGAAAATCTAACTTTGAAAAGTAATCATAGTTCAACATCAATTGAAAATATCACATGTAACTCTGATAAGCATGAATTACTTGTGTCACGTTATTCTCGCACTCCTTAGTTTTGGTATTGATTCTACTCTTAGTAAATCATCAAGTTTGAACCAGTTTAATGAAATAACGAAAAAGTTATCAACTTAGTCAAACACAATTCAACCCCCCTTCTCGTGTTTGCACCTTCACAATTGATCCAACGTCAAGGAGGTACAACATTACGAGCTTGATATTGGTGGTCACGATTATGTTTTCGGGTGAGGCTAGACCTTGGGGCCTTTTAAGGGGAATTGATATGTGGCTTAGGGGTAATTACCCAATCTGTGGAGCTACCATGAAATCCTAGTTTAATCCTAACTAGTCACTTATGTGAGTCTCTTGATGAGTCAAGAGAGTCTATGAGGACATAGTCAATTATTATGTTTTTTTGTTTGCCTATGGGTGACATAGTAGTATGTCTCCTCATCCAGTACTTCTGAGTAGTGTGGTCTCACATGACATACAAAGTATTTGGCAATTATGCATCCCCTATTATTGCATCTATTAGGTGTTTATCAATGATGATATTAAGTTGTACTTAATTATGATTATGCATAAAATCAGATATTGTGCTCGTGTTTATTCTATTTTTTTAACCTTTAATATGAAATCAATGTACTCATCCTTTTTGTTGTTTGTGTATGGCACTGGTGACATTGTAGACACTCCATAGAATGCATGAGATCAATAGACTGATAGCAGTGAACATTAATGTTTTTGTTTTCATTACTGTATTTAGGATGTTGAGGACATCAACGACTTCATAGCAATCTGACTCTCATAGGTCACATCTTGGTTGAGTTATTTTTGTTATTATTATTTTTGAAAACTATTTTTATTTTGAGTAGTTTTAGTGGTGTGAATTTGTTTATGAGTGATCTATTTTGATTGTTTTTTAATTAAATGTGACTATGTAAACATTTATCAAAAAGTAGTATGAGGGTTTAATGTGTCACAATTATCGTCCCACAATACTAGATTTCGAGAACGATGGACAACAATAAAATCCGCACCCACGGGTACCCACCCAAACCCGCTTAATTTGGGCGAGGAAAACCCGCTTTAATGGGGTGCGGGTGCGGATTTTCCCCGACAATAAAATTCGGGGGCGGGGGCGGGTTTGGGGGTGGTGCCCCCAACTACAAGGCCCCCTTACTTTTTTTGTTTTATTATTAGGCCCCCTATCAAAATAATCTTTTAAGGGGCCCTTAATTTAGGCCCATTATTTAATGGGGCCTAAGTGAGGGGGCTCTAAGGGCCCATAGGCCCCCAATATTTTGTTAATTTTAAAAAAAAATTCTTGAAAAAAAAAATTATTAAAAAAAAGTGAAAATTTTTTATCGAAAAAAAAAATCAGAAATTTTTTATCGAAAAAAAATCGAACATTTTTTATCCCAAAAAAAGTCGTACATTTTTTATCGAAAAAAATCGGACATTTTTTATCGAAAAAAATCGGAAATTTTTTATCGAAAAAAGATCGGACATTTTTTAACGAAAAAAAATCGGAAACTTTTTATCGAAAAAAATCAAAAATTTTTTATCGAAAAAAGTCAGAAAATTTTTATCGGAAATTTTTATCTAAAGAAAATCAGAAATTTTTATCGAAAAAAATCGAACATTTTTTATCAAAAAAAATCGGAAAATTTTATAGAAAAAAAAAAAATTATCGGTGAAAAAATTGAAAAACTTTATTTCTCAAAAAAGAAAATTGATTCTTTTTTAAAAAAAGTGGGCCTAGGGGCCTCCTAAGCCCACAAATTTTTAGGGGGCTTTTAATTTAGGGGGCCTTGTTTTTTGGGGCCTTTTAAATTATTAATTTTTTTGGCCCCTTCAAAATGTCGGCTGGGCCCAATGATTAGGGGGCTTGTCAAATTGACAGCTCTAGGTGGTGATATCCACCCCGCCCCCGCACCCGAACCCGCCCCGCAAGTATTATTGTTGTAATTTTTTAATTTTATATACAAATACTTATTTAATATATTTAATATTTTTTAAAATATTAAAAATTATAATTTTATCTTTATATAAAATATTTTTAATTTTATTATTATTTAATAATAATTATTTTATTATAATAAATATAATTTTTAAATTTATAATTTTATATATTTGAGTGGGTGCGGGCGGAGAAACCCGAGACCTGTTGCGGGCGAGGATGGATGCTTAAATTTTCCACCCGCTATGAAACGGGGGCGGGTGCGGGTTTTCCCCGATTAGTCGGGTGCGGGTGTGGAGGAGGCGAAATCCGCCCCCGCCCCGCCCCGTTGCCATTTATGCTAATATGGACGGAAATATAATGTTGAAAACAATATTAATATTAATCAAGAACGGACACTATAAACACAACATCTTGATAAAAAAAATTATGCTGAACAAGAACGAAGAGTCTTACCAACACATAATAGAAGAAAATCTCATTGTAGAACCTGATCACATCATTAAAGTTTTTTAAAGGATTAAAAACGAAATTTCTAAATGTTTTTATATTAAAAACTTATTTAACATTATTCTAAAATATCTCTTGATTGAATCTTAGATATTACCATCTAAGCTTTGATTGGTACAACTCGAAGAGGTTGAGCTTTATGTAATGTAACTCCAAACTTATGACTCATATCCATATCATCAGGTTTTAGATCATCAGCAAGCTTAAAGTTAAAGTGATGCAAAAGAGAAGCCATTATGTAGTGAATGGACCGAGAAGCCAAAGGTAATCCAGGGCAAATTCTTCTACCAGCACCAAACGGAACAAGTTCAAAATCTCTACCTTTGAAATCAATTTCACTCTCCAAAAATCTTTCAGGTTCAAATGAATTTGGGTTATCCCAAATGCTTGAATTTCTTCCAATTGACCAAACATTTACTAGAATTTGTGCATTTTTGGGTACCATGAAGCCACCTAATTCCCCATCGTCCTTTGATTTGTGGGGTACTAAAAATGGAACTGATGGGTGAAGCCGTAATATTTCTTTCACCACTGCCCTTAGGTAAGGCAACTTTGATGCATCAGACTCTTCAATTTGTCCAAATTTTCCATGTATTTGTTCAAGCTCCTTTCTAAGCCTTGCCAATTTACTTGGGTTATGTAACAACTCTGCCATTGCCCATTCCATTGTGGTTGATGTTGTGTCTATTCCAGCAACAAATAAATCCTGATATGACACATCAAGTAAAAATAGTCTGAAATTGTTGTCTACGTGAATATGGAAATGGCCTATTTGCTTTAACAGCATCACACAGGTACAGATCTCCACATTTTCATCTAAATTAATGATCAAAATTTTTTTAAAATTAATTTATAAATTACTAAAGGAAAAGGAGGTGAGAAGGTCGTAAGAGCTCAAGTGTTAAAAAAAGACTCATTTTTTTTTAAGGTTAATTATGACCTTCTCGCCCCTACTCAATTGGTAGTGAGAATGAGATGAGACGATACTTATCCTAGTACTTATTCCTAGGTACCGAGTTCGAATCCCACAAAAGGGAAAAACTCGCTATTTCCACCGGTGGAAAAAGGGGCGAGAAGGTCGTGACTAGCTGATAACGATAAGGGTTGAGATGTTACAGACTCTATAGTCACTTTTGTTCTTTAACTATTGGGAATCTAAATCTTAAATTGATACCAAATTTAGGGAAATTGATAGTATATGGTCACAAAATTACAATCAAAACATAGAAAACAGTACAAAAGTGCAATTTGGAAAGTAAATTGAAATACTTAATTACCGTAAATAAGTGTAAGACATCATGACGACACAATTGGGAATTCTCTTCGTTGAGAAGATCCAGAAAGGAATCCAACACATCTTTGTATTCCTTAGATTCACCAGAAGCTCTTAAACGCATTCTTTCTTTCATCACCTCATAAAAAAAAGCAAGCAACTTCTCAAAGTGATTTCTCATCCTTGTTCTAACACCTTGTGGGTCAAACAATTTTAAAAAAGGGAAAAAATCTACAACATTAGGCCTTCCAACTTCTTCCATAATACCAAACACCATTTCCTTAAACTCCCTTGATTTCTTATTATCATCATCATTACTAGGATCACAGTAATGAAACAAATCCATTGAGATGAAAGTTTCTGATATGGAATTCATTACTGTTGCAAGAACAACCTCACCAAAATCCAAGGCTTCACCTTTCTCACAACACTTTTGCACATAATTAAGCAAGTCTTGAACCTTTCTCTTTCGATGAAATTGTGTTGAGTCAAGTTGTTGAGGGGAGAATATTTTTGTGGCACAAGCTCTTCTAAGACTCCTCCATTTGGGTGATGGAGGCATCCATACAAGTGAAACTTTGTCATGACCAAGTGTCTTTGCAGCATCTGGGACTGTCCTGCTTGAAAAAACTATGTCATTTGTTTCAAGTGCTTCTTTCGCTATTTGTGGAGATGAAATCACTATGGTGGTTGATGTTCCCAATTTTAGAGTCATTACAGGTCCATAAATTTTTGAAAGTTTAGTGAATGCATCTAAAGGGTTTGTGCCAACTAACTCTAAGATGTTTCCAATGATAGGATAAGGGTGCGGACCTGGTGGAAGCTTGGATGATTTTGAGGTTTTGGTTCTATGGCTTGTGAGGAAGAAGAAAATTATTGTCCACATAATGGATATCAGTAGCATAAGTGTTGTGTAGTCCATTATTGGTTTCTTTTTCTTCCCTAGAGTCGCTCATATGCATGAATCTTAATATATAAAGTGGTGGTGTTTTTAATATTTATAATAATATTCAAAAACTATTCTCCTAGATAAATTATTAAGATGTTTTATTTATTTATTTATTTATAATTTTCTATGTCTTTCTTTAAACATATTTTCAAAATCTACTCTCTTGGTTGTTCCATTATGAAGAGAACTTATGTGTTCTCGGGTATAAAATGACTAACTATAAATAAGTTCATTACTCCAACACAAAATACTATTAATCTGACATGGACTACATGAATCTCTAGTAGTTTATTTGATTAATTTATAAGTCGAATCTTCCTGAGTCACCAAACAAAACAATGTTTTCTTGGTGATGGTCAATTAAAGTTAAAGGTCTATTAATGAGCTTTTTGATATGGTAGAATCTCCTCGAGGAATAGATAGATTTTCAAGATGTTAATCTTGAACCTCCATCCATGCACGAATATCGATGAAAGTTCATTCTAACAAAATTGATTAAATTAACAATCTCGAGTTTAAATTTAAATATTTTTATAAAATTAATTAATTCATCCTAAAATTATTGTTGATTTGACTAGAGATAAGGAAGTACTCGTATAAGGAGAGAGTATTGGAGGTTCACGATGTGGAAATCGAAACTATTGTCAATAGTTTTTATGGAGATCAGTCCTCAGTGAAAGACGACTTTCCCAATATAAAGTTGACTAAATATGACTTCAACAAATTGTGCGCACCATGCAGACGCACTATATTTGTGCATTTACTAGGCAAATGAGTTGGATGAAGATTCTTGCAATTCAAGCGAAAAAGATTTTGTGTTAACCCTATTTTGTGGTTAGAAATCTAAATTATTAACATGTGTCTATAAATTAACGTTCATACATGTTTTGAGTAACATATTTGATCATTTAAGGAATTAAGATTTATTTTTATATAAAAAAAAAGTATTTTTAATTAAGAAATTAGTCTTAGTCTAGTTTGTTAATTTGACGTAATCAAATAAGTTAGATTTTAAAATAGTAAATCAATAATTACATAGTGAAAAGAAGGTGATTCAAATTCCCTAATCATTTTTCTCGTATTGAAATTGGTTTATTTAATTTTACGTTTGTTCGATTTTATAAACCCATTATAACCCATTTTGTTATATTAAGTATTTACAATTTTGTTGCGTTACTGAATTAATAACAATTCATCTGGAGACAATTTTTACTTATCATTATTATTACTTGAACAATTTGGTACACTTGCCAAAGAGTTGTCAAGTGCTTCGAGAGGCTTGATAATATTCAATGTCTGGATAGACAAATAAACAATACTTAACTTTCAGAAGATTCGAAAATACTCAAAGTTTTGGAGAGGGTGAGTTGATAATACTCTAGAAAAAGCAATAGTTGTTATGAACTAATATAAAAATATTTGTGTTTTTATTATCCTGAATCTATTTACTTTTATGTTTGAATTCTTTATGTCTTATCTTTTGTTTTGTGTTAAGTGTTTTTGTTTAATTGAAGATAAACTTTAAATAAATAATTTATTTTAACGAACATGAAGATTTTAAAAATAGTCAACACAATAAAAACTTTATTTTCTTGTGTTTTTTAATACCTTCAAAAATTTCAAAAATTATAAAAGACAAGTAAGTAAATGACATGAACTTTAAAATACCAAAAAAGAAAATGACTAGAAGGTAAATGACACAAATATTAAAATTCTTGAAATGTACATGATTGGAAAGTAAATTACAAAAAGTAAGAAATGTCTCAAGTAAGTATGCAAATTGAACTTAAATGAAAACTTAAATTGAAGTGGCCGATACAATGCAAATACTTAATTTTAAAGGAAATGTAAAGACATGAAAGACATATTTCAAGTTTCAAAAAGTTGGAATTAGTATTCTATTTTTGGAGTAGGTTTTAGAAATTTTAAGCATTTGATTTGTGTTCTTTCATATAAACTTTTATAAATAGGTAAAATCTTTTGTATAAACTCCTATAAATAGTTAAAAATAAGTTAAGTAATTGTCACTTTGTGATAGACCACAATCACATCAGGTACCTTTTTCTTAACTAATTTGTTGAAAATTCGACAAACTTCTTGTCTAATTATTGTTGTTAATAAGTGTTTGTCGACTTTGTCGTTGTAAATCACATTGACTGTGGTGAAGTAGTAATGTTAATAACAAGAGGTTTCAATTGCGACTTTTTTAAAATTTTGATTCTTATGTTTAATTTAACTTAACTCAAGATCAATTTTGATTAAAATAGAGCCTTCAAAATTTTCTATTAAAAATAAATAAAATAAATTAATTTATAGTAAAGTATGATAATTATTTACTACTATTATAAGTTCTTCATTGTTTGATAGGAGTTTACTAACCTGTTTTAAAGTGGTTTAGTTTGATTGTGTTTTGTGAGTCATGTTCCTTTTCTTTCATGAAAAAAAGAAGTTCCTGAAATATATTTTTTACTTAAAAATAATTAAATTTGGGTTTTCTAATATTTTAACATATGAAATTATATATTTTAGAAAAGTTTTCCTTTTTAGACCACTCATACTATTTATTATGTATACGCTGAAAAGCTAAGCCAATGAGAATAAATACTTTGTGAAATATTTTAATTAAAAATAATTAAAAAAAATTGACCAAAACAAATTTTTATCCAATTACGAAAGATGTGGACCAATGTGAGATATGGAAAAAACATTACAAGACAAACTTTATTTTCAAAGCCAACTAGGACACGGAAGTCTATCGTTATCATGTAAAGTGACAGAAGCCTTATCAAACACTTTAAAAATAAATAAAACCTTATCAAACATTAGCATGTCTTGTCCAAAAATATTCAAAATAAGCATATGGACACTTAGTGTCAGATAAAAAAGTGGTCCATTGTGAGAGATTGAATGGGAACCACAATTTCCGTCAGTGACGGATGTTCTCGGCAGTTGACAAAGAACACAACATCTCCGGTATATTTTTAATTATTAACATATCGAAGTGATAAAATTTTGTCAGCAATAATTTTTTTAAATTACAACATAAATCGTTAATTATATTAAAAAAATATATTATTGAAGTGATAAAAAAAATAAGACAAAATTATTTAATAATAAAATAATAAAATTAATACAACAAGTTTTATATACAAATAAATTATTTAATATTAAATGAGACACATATTAAATACAGGTAAATATTGCTGAAAATTATGTGATACGTTTTTAATAGATAAATGAATTACCTAAAATTCCGCTTAAACTAATATTAGCTAGTGTGAGTCGCATATTAAGTACCGGTAAATATTGCTGAAAAATATGTTTCAATAGAGATAAAATTATGCTAATAAATATGCTTTATAAACTATAGTATATAGTAAAAACCAAAATTTAGGATGAAGTTATTGTAGAAAATATTAAATATCAGGGGAACGTATTCAATTAAGATTTAAAAGGATTTTAAAATAATTTTTTTGTGATAGAAAAATGTTGAGATATTCAATAAAGATTATAATGCTATAAAATAAATCTTGGAGTATACAATAAGGATTGTTTGAATTTTTTAAACAAAATGTGGAAAACTAATGGCATTTAATTAAGACTTTTTACATTTATCAAAAATCACGTGGTATTAAAAAAATTTCAAGTTTAATAAATTGTTTTTTAAAATGAATTTTGTTGGATTTCATTAGACTTTTAGTGAATTTTTAGTAGAATTTTTTTTCCCTACTACATGAGATTTTGCATTAGAAACTATGGTATATAATAAAAACTAAAATGTAGCATGAAGTTATTTTAGAAAATATTAAATATCAGGGGAGTGTATTCAATTAAGATTTCAAAGGATTTTAAAATGATTTTTTTGTGATAGAAAAATGTTGTGATATTCAATCAAGATTATAATACGATTAAAATAAGTCTTGGAATATATAATTAGGATTGTTTGAATTTTTTAAACCAAATGTAAACAACTAGTAGCATTCAATTAAGACTTTTTACATTTATCTAAAATCATGTGGTATTAAAAAAAATTCAAGTTTTAATAAATTGTTTTCTAAAATGAATTATGTTGGATTTCATTAGACTTTGAATGAATTTTTAGTAGAAAAAGTTTTTCCCTATTATGGATTTTATTTATTTATTAATCTTTAATCTATTATCATTTCCCTCTTCTCTCCTCCATACATCTTTATCCTTTCTCCTTTATTCTTGTTCTTCTTCTCTCTTCTTAGTTTTTAAAGCATTTATGTTTGTTTATTCTCCCTCTAACCTCTACTCTCTCCTTTCTCCCTTGACATACATGAGGAAAATTATTTTTTACATCTCTTATTATTTCTATAAAAATATGTACCGATATGTTTACTTTTAATGCACCTCCAAATGATATTTTAAAGAATCATTACAAAGATAATATCGAATAATCAAAATAAGTTTTTTACATTTTACTAGGCAAATAAACTTTTATTTTTTTATAAATAGATTATTAGTTGTTATGTTATAATTATTAGAGTTAAATAAGTTTTTGGTCTCTTTAAATATACTATATTTTACTTTTAGTCACTCTAAAATTTTTCTTTAAACAATTGTCACTCTAATATTTTTCATCATTAATTTTGGTCCTTTCTTTTGAATCAATTTATATGTATCATATGAGTTTCTGAATGACACTTTTTAGACACGTTTAGAATATTATAAGAATCTCTCCAATAAAAATTTAGAATTTTTTAAAATGGGATGAGTTAAATATGAATTCTTAAACTTTTGGCGCTTAAAAATTCATATTATATTAACATATTCTAAATTTTTGTATGAGAGATTCTTATAATATTCTAAACATGTGTGAAAAAATCATTCAAAAATTAGAATGAAATACATGAGTTGACTTAAAAGCATGAACTAAAATTATTGACGGACCTTTGTTTGAAGAAAAAATTTAGAGAGACTAAAAACAAAATATGATGTATTTATAAGGATACACAAATTATTTAATCCTAATTACTAATATGACTATTAACTTTATATTTTTTGACTCATGTTATATGATACCTTGTATATTAAATAAGTAAAAAAATTGACTAAACCATCAATTCGCTTCCTCAAATTGTAAACGTCCGTAAAAATGCTCCTTCAAATTTATGATACATCAAAAAGCTCCTTTGTTTTGTTTAGGGTCAATCTAAAAACTCCCCCCGCCAATAAGCCATGTTAGAGGTGTTAATGTGTCACATTATATGGAATATTTTGCCATTTAATATGTATAGTAAAGAGGTCAACTGCTACTTCTTTATTTATTTATTTATTTATTTATTTATTTTTCTTTCACAAATTCATATATCCCTAAATTCCCCAATTAAAAAAAATCAACAAATCCAAAAATTGCATCTCCCAGATAACTTCTTCCTATAAATTTCTAATCCATAAAATGTTAGTCACAGAAATAAATGGAGATGATAATCAATTTAGAAAGAGTAAAACAAGTAACATAACAAGAATCCATGTTGGTCCATTGAAAGTTTGTAGAGTAGGAGTTGGTCCTCGATGGGGATGGTTTACTGAAAGATTATGGAGGTGATGTTGGTCATCTGAAGGGTGTTGGTATGATTACATGTTCATCACTAATTCCCACATTCAGTTAAAAACCTTTTTGATGTATGTTTTAATGACAACAAATCTTATGAATAAATTATTAAGTTTTATGAATGGTGATCTACTAATTATTGCAATTAAATTTTATTTAAGAAACATGAATTGTATAAGTGAACAAAAAAGAAGTCACTCACTTTATCAAAGTGCATAAAAATTGATGACAAGATATTCTAGAAAAACAAAGATCATTCTGGTTTATTAAAAACAAAAGTTCGAGAAAGTAAGACTATTTTGGTTATTAAACAGATCATTCTGGTTTTCACAACATTAAACTAAGAACATTCTGGTTTACGAAGAACAAAACCTTCTTGAATTCTAGATTGTTCTAGGCTACGAAAGTGCATTAAGCTACATGGCAAATCACTAGTATTTATTACAAAGGAACAAATCTGTATACTCATAAATTTTCTGGACAAATTCGTCAAATGAATCAACAAAGTCAAAGCAACACATAAAGAGAGTAAATAGCAAGATTAATCTCCAAAATTGATGCCTTAGATAAGCAAGTACAACTTGGACAAATGACGCACTCCATAAATGACACAAGTACATAATAACATAATTTACAAACAATTGTCGAAAGCGACAAATACAAGCAGTCACTCAAAACAGAAACGAAGAACGTTCTGGTAGGAAAGCAGGAACGTTCTTACAACACATGTCTATTGAAGCTATGATCAAGAACAACAATAACACTATTGTTGCACCTTTTTGCAAAAAGTACATCATGCTTCTAAGGCAAAGGGATGACATTAGACAGTTATTAAATTACTCATCCACGTTTTTCATACAACATAAATCTAAGAACATTCTGGTCTGCAAAAGAACAAAGTTATCATTAAATCAAGATTGTTTTGGGTTGTCAATCTTCATCACAAATTACCAGCCTTCATTATAAAACCAATAGAATTATATACACAGTATCTTTTTGGACAAATTCGTTCAAAGAAGATCAACAAGGCAAAACAAAGCATTAAGAACAAAAAGCAAGATCGATCTTCAGGTTTATGAATAAAAATTACAACAAGGACATAAATACCAACATTGCATTTCAGCAAAAAGGAACACGCCTACAGAGCAGGAAAAGTATGACACACAACAATCGTAAAAATCCAACACTCATACAAATCAGAAACAAAGAACATTCTAGTTTTACAAAAGAACATTATAATTATTCTCTTTTTAAAGGAAAAACTAAAACAAATAATTTTCCACAGTCTAAATTATAATTTAAAGAATATCAAGACTACTCAAAGAAGTGGTCAAGCCTAGAACTCAAGCTGAATGCCTAAAGGAGGAAAACGACCTCAAGATTGATCTCTAAATTGATGAGTTATGAGCAAGGACAAAAGTACATTGTACTTACAATATTCTTTAGAAAGCTCTGCATAATTCATATTGGAAACAATACCAAAAGGAAATTTCACAGCTCATTCACTCACTCATTCACATTTTCCATCAAACCCAAAAGCAAAAACGTTCTTTGAATGTCAAGAACGTTCTTTGATTGTCAAGAACGTTATGGACAACAATATAAACACATTTTTAATTGCTTTAAAATATATCTAACACTTGGGAAGTGTGTCAAATGACTATATTTAGTTTAAATTGAATATTCAAAGTCTTTTATCATCTATAAATTGAAGATCAATTGAAAGATGAATGCAAGAGTTCAATTTACAAATCTACCAACACTTGTTCAAGTAAGAACAATTCAAAGACTCTTCAAGCAAACTGTAGTTCTCTTCAATTTACTGAGTTTGTCTTTGATTTATCCCAAACTAGTATTGAGAAGTTTCAAGATTCCAAACACTTTTATTATACACATCATTTGTAACTCAAGTCTATATTTTATGTTAGATTGAGTGTGTTTGTAAAAATCCCTTCAAGGTTGAAATGTGATTGTAAAAATCCTTTCTAGGTTGCAAGGTGAAGATTTTAATTAATCAAGGTATGATCAAGAGAAAATGTGTGAAAGAGAACATTTTGGTTCTGAAGCACATAGTGAAAATTTCACATTTATAAGGACTAGACTTGCCCGAGTTGGGTGAACAGGTATATTTTTTAGTTTATTTACACTTCATTATAAACTAATTTGTTTTATTTACTTCTAACATATCCGGAACATTCTGGACATTCAGTTTTAATCAAGATTTATCTTGAGTTAATTTAAATTAAGCACATGAATCAAAATTTAAAATGGTCACAATTCAAACCTCATTTCTTGTGATTGACATTGCTAATTCAAATATCATCAGAGCACTGCCTCTAAAGTCTTTTCCTCTAACAAGTGTTAGAGGAAAAGATTCAGAAAGAAAAAGTAATGTCAGAAGCCAACATGTGCTTAATGAAAAACTTAGAAAATAATGAGGTAACTATCTCTAAAATCTGTCCTTTATGTGAACAAATGAAAATAGAATTTGATAATCTTTTATGTGATTCAAAATTTCTTGCTCAAAAATATGGTTTATTAAAAGGAAACTCTGTAAAGAAAAAGAGAAAGCCCAAGCAATGAATGACAAACTCAAAAAGGTCATTCAAAGCCTGCAACAATCTGATTTAAAAATGTTTGAGCAACAAAAGATTCTCAATGAGATGCCCTTACAAAGTCATCTTCCAGAATATTCTGAAACTAAGAAAGAAAATTTATCTTTAAAAGTATAAGTTCATGAAATGAAAAATGACTTAACCAACTTGGTAAATATCACTAAAACTTTTCAAAAGAACATGAAATCTAAAGAAGAGATATTTGACAAAAACTATTTACGTTTCAAAACTTCTAAAAAAAAGCTTTATGTAAATTTTTTGTGTCAAAAAAGAAGGATGAGAAATGTAATAAAAGATGTTCTTACTGTAACAAAATTGAATATCTTGATTCCATATGTTTTTACAAAAAAGGATAAAAAATTCAAAGCAAAAGAATTTCCAAAAAACGAAAAAACGTTATGGTCCCCTATCAGAACATTCTCCAAGAACAAAAATGAAGTTTTCTTATTGTTCAAAGATTGATCATACTGAACCAAACTGTTATCATAAGAAAAAAAATTCTAGAAAAAGATACAACAACCATCAAGGATCCAAGCAAATAAGGGTACAAAAATCATTACTAGCTTGTCATGCATGAACATCATCCAACAATCAAGAAAGAACATTGATACCTGAACAAGGCATGCTCAATATACATGAATGGAAAATTATGGTGCCTCCTCTGGTCACAAATCAAAGGTACATGTATCATTAGTTGAAATAATTTTGCATAGATTAACTATGTTTGATATGTAAAAGATAACTTTGTAAAATTGCTTTCAAAGTTATTTTTTAAACCCCACATGGTTGAAGTAAAACAAACTTCCTCATGTTTCAGTTTAAAGAAAAATCATTATATTTTATACTTAGATGAATTTCCAACCATATCATGTTTTCAAGTTTTTTGAAAAAGAATTGTCGTTTCTATAAGAAATTATCAAAGGAAATTTGAAACATCATTCTTCAAATAATTCTTTGATGGAAATGATATTTCACATGATTTGATTGTCAAAGAACTTTCCAACAATATGAAGCTGTTTTTTAAAAAAATAGTTACAAGAAATGGCTAGAAAAATGTTAAATGAATCAAATGTTGAAAACTAATTTTGGGGACAAGTCATAAAAATTATTTGCCATGTTTTTTAATCTTAGCTCTATTAGAAAAATATCTTTAACATACCTTCATAAGAATTTTTGAAAAAATAAAAAGCAAAACATATCTTACGTTAACATTTTTTGAATGTCATTACTATGCTTGGCATGATAAAAAAAAGTATGGGCAAATTTGTTTTAAAATACCATCAAAGTATATTTTCTGAATACTCTACATTCTATAAATATAATAGAATATAAAATCTCAAGGCTCAAATTATAGATGAAATTATACGTATTATGTTTGATGAATATGTTGATTTTCATGATGAAAGATAGGATGATGAAGAAAAATAATTACAATGTTAAATTTAGATAAATCACAAAGTTGATAATGTTCAAATATCATCCATGAACACTCCAAAGTTTGATCATGGAGTGGCAAAATAAAAACAAAATCTAAGAGAAAGATTAGTTTAAACAAAAAGGTTCATACCAGAACATTCTCCACAAGAGCAAAATATTTTTTACAGTGAATATGTTTCATCCAATCAAAATGAATGTTTCCTATTATGATGATATGGTTGAGTAACATCAACAACTTCTAAATAAGTTTAAACTATTTGCTTTTGACACTCCTACACCTATCTCACTATTGACCTTTCCTCCAAAACATTTCCTCATGATCAAATTATTGGAAGATCTAATTGTGAGGGATTTATTATTGATACCAAAACTGTTGTTGGAGGTGTAACTACATTGATTGACATGTCTCTGAACAATCATCCAACAACTTTGTCTAAGGAAATGCTAGAACTTAAGCTTGAGGCAGCATTTAAAGAACTTATAGTTGTTACAATAGATACAATAATTGATGGTCCTTTAGAGGAAGCACATGTTCACAGTATCCACTTGTCTGATTCAAATGCTTCTTTGGATCTTATCAAGGTATATCTTGATTATGATTACTATTTAATTCATTCGTGGAACTCAAATCCTTATCATCAATCCTTATTATCTTTCAAATTATCATGTTAAATGAATTAACATCATTTTCTAAAAATTCACCTCTTTATGTCCTTGAAAGTATTCTCTATCGTGTTCTCAAATTGTTTTGAATATATTGAGTTGTCTATACATTGCTTGATGATTGAGTATAACTTTTTTAATATGGTTTTTGAAAGAAAAAAAATATCAAGCTTATAATGTGACTTTTGAAAAAGGCCCTTCTTCAACATATTTTAAATATATATCCTTGTTTAGAATTTATTTTTGAATGGTTTCAACAAGAGAATATATGTTTGATCTTCAAGAAAATGAATATACCACTCATGATTATCATCAAGAAGGGATACGGGAGAATATTCAAACATAAGACTCGTAAGAAATATAACGGTAATAATGATAGTTTATGTTAATAAATTTCACATTATCAATAATATTTACTTTGATAGTTTATAGTTTTTACCAATATATGACAAGATTGCTTATAATTATTTTTCTCCATTATTTTGAATTAATATTGACCATTATTATTCTTTTTTAAAAAGGACACATGAATAATTTGTCATCTCCTTCACAAAGTGTGGAGGGCACTTAGTCTATACAAAGAAAGGGTAGCCGTGGTACACGTATGGCACAGTTGAAACGTAAATATATGATAGGTAAGAAGTTATCGATTGATTTAGATCCCTTGACTGTATTACCTTCAGGGATAAATAGGAAAAAATATAAAGGACATGTTGCTTCCATTGCTCGAAGATTTGTCAGTATTTTGGTGGATAATTGGGACGACGTAGATAACGACTTGAAAAATCAGATATGGGAAGCTATTAGGCTATTAATGTCATACACTAACTGAAGTAACAATGTCGATTTACAAGAAATGGATGTTTGAAATGTAAATGTACCTATTTAAAAATTCCTAAAAAAGTCTCAAGATTTAACTCAAGAATGATCTTGGTTAAGAAAACAGAAAACGGAGAACGTTCTTGGTTAGCTTAAAAAACAGAAATTTAGTTTATGTTTTATCTCAATTAATCAATTAAACTTAATAAATAAAGAGATAAGAGAAGGAATACCACACAAATATATATCCTGGTTCACCCAACTCGGGCTACGTCCAGTCCTCACAACTGTGAGATTTTCCACTAAGTGTTCAAAACAAAGAACCTTTTTGGTTTTACAACACCTAGCTTAGATCAACCTTGATCTGTTACAAGATTTATTTCTTTCCACCCAAAAAGTAAATTAATCACCTATCGATCTTGATAGGATTCATTACAATCTATTCAAACTATACTTAAACTCTTATAGTTTGAGTTTTACAATAATGATAAGATTGTTTTGATAGAATCTGAGATGTCTCAACTCTTGTTTGAGATTCAATTCTTTACAAAGAATTCAGTAGTAATAACGCAGTGTGATATAAAAGTTCAGAACTGATTCTTCTTTGTGAAAATGAGAATTTCAAGTATGTGAATGTGAATGATTTATGTGACTTGATAGCACTTGAACTTCTGCATTTTTCCTGGACATTGGCCTTGCTTTTATAGGCTTTTGGAGCATTTAATAATGGTCAAAAGAGCTGTTGGTAGGGCTCTGTCAGTTTTGACCAAAACCAATATATATGATAAAAAATATTCCAGCCTTTGAACATTTTAAATCCTGTTTGACTGATGTTGTTACAATCGTCCTTGATTAGTTTACCTTTGTGTTTAATGATCCTTGAAGCTTCTTATGTAATTATTGATGTTACAGCTTCGATCTAGAGCCTTGATTCTGTCCAAAACAGTTTGGTGAATGATTATAAACCTCTGCAGAAGTAAGGAGATCAATGCTGAAATTCTGCAGAAACGAAGATTGATTATCAATCTGGTTTTGTCAGTTTGAACTTTCTAGAGATTGATGATCAATCTGGAGATTCAGTTTTGATCATTCTGGATGTCTTCCTAATGTCTTGTACATATCAAGATTGATTAAACTTTCTTGACAATTTGGCTGAAGAAGATTCATATTGTTTCAACTAGCTTGATTCGAGACTTTTTATCTTAATGATTCTAAAACTTTCTTTGATTGAAAATGATCCTACTTGTTCCTTGCCATGTACTGATGAACTTAATATGAAATTCAAAGGCAAAAGCTTCGTTGAAATAGTGGAGATTGATTGGTCAAGTGGCTGTGACGATCAGTCTTAATTTTGGAGCTCATTCTTTGTTTTGTCCAGAATATTCTTGTTTCTTTATATGTTCAGTTTTTAACTGTTTCCTTTGCTTTTCTTGATTTCTATTTTTGAATTAATTCACTCAAAAGCACAAGTTAAATTAACATAACATTTTAGAATCATAATTAACATTCTTAATTAACCTTTGTTTATTTTCATCAAAACTTTAATTTGAGAGTTTGTCTTAACACTAAATCCTCCATTTGTTTTGTAATGTAGGTGAAATGGGATGTTCCTAATTCTGAATTTTGGAAAAAGAAATGGATTTCATATGTTGGTGAACGTTGGAGGGCATTTAAAACTAGTCTAGATCTAGATATTTAAATGGTGGGGATTTGAGTCACAAATCTCCTTTTGAGCCGTATACTTATCTTGATAAGGACATATGGAAGGCGTTTATTTAGAAACGACATGATCCTTCCTTTGTAGTTAGCTAGATTTATAATTTAGTTTCTCTTAATAATGTATTTCTAGTATTACATTTAATTGATGTATTACTTATAATAGGAGAAATGAAAGAAGACACAAATGAATCAGCGTCATAATAAATACCCCCACCTAATGTCTCGTGGGGGATATGAGTTGTTTACTGAAAGATTGATGAATGAAAAAAATAAAACAAAGACAATAATCATTTGGAAATTCAATAGCTGCACCTCCATCTCCACCATCACGCCATGAAAAGTGGAAGAGAGCCCAACAAAATCCATCGAGAGATTACTCATCAGAAGATGCTTGTCTTATTGTAGAAAAAATTGTAAGTAACTGTGTAACATAAATTGATTATTTTTCTTTTTCATATAACAGTCTTAATCAATTATTGATTTAAACTAATGGATTGCCCATGTATATTGTCCAAAATAATGCAATAATTATATTCTTTTGTTAGTTTGAAATGTTGCCCCTCACACAACATATTTAAAATGAAAATACAAAACACACCTGAATTATATGATTTGACTCCATTCTGAGGCCTTGCTCTCTTGACCTGGATCGTTATCTTTTTAAGCTTTTAGGCAATAGTTATGGACTTGGTCTTTCTTTATGTATCTTCACTACATAGGCCATAGTGTCAAACTCAAAATTTCTGATTTGTGAACTGTATCATTTCCATCGGAGAATTCTTCTTTAAATAATGTTATTACATAATGATATGAGTCTTACTATAACGACTAACTAATTAATTATGAGAATAATTACATAATTACAAATATCATCAAATCTGCACAATTAATGACATTTGTGATATAACGCCTTTTGTCTACAAGAACTCCTGAAATAAAGAAGATGTGTATTCTCCCCCATTGTCAGAACGCAAAATTTTAATGGTAGATGAAAATTGAGTCTGAACATAGGCATAAAAAAATTTAAATGCAGAAAATGATTCAGCCTTAGAGCGCAAAAAATAAACTCATGTAAAACGACTATAGTCATCAATAAAAGTGATAAAGTACTTATAACGAGCATGAGATATAACTTGTGTTATTCCCCATACATCACTATGGATCATGTCAAAAGGTTGATTTACATTTGTTTGATGAATTGGAAATGGTAGAATTTTACTTTTACCAAGTTGACAAGAAATGCAATCAAATTGAATAGCCCTAAGAGATAGGGAATTTTTATTGCCAAGAACTGCAGATTTCATCAAATCATAAAGGACATTTGAGTTTGGGTGACCAAGACGCTTATGTCATGTTTTAAAATCAACAATTGCAGAATTACAAGAAATAAAAGACATAAAAGAACATGGGGACTTCAATGAATAAAGAGGAAAAAGACGTTCAACTTTAGGCCTCGTCGCGATCATCTTCCCTGATTGTTGATCCTGCACAAGACAACCAGATTTTGAGAATTCAACTCTACAATCATTGTCAAATAATTAACCAACTGAAATAACATTACTAGTAAGACCAGAGGAAATATAAACATTGGTGAGAGATGAAGAAATATCACCAATTTCTGTAATAGGCAAACTGTTTCCATCAGCAGTTTGTATTTGGAGATTACTAGAGTAACTTGTAAGATTGGTTAGGGCAGCAACATTGTTGGTCATATGATTAGATGCCCCTGAGTCAAAATACCAAGGAGAATCAGGGAAAGTAACGTTACCTGAAAGACCCAAAGCAAAAAATGTTTAAATGATCATTTGTTGAACCATTTCAGGGGTTAAGGCTGGAACGGTGGAATGCGGATTCGGGTTCACAGAAATGGGAGCTGTAGAAGGACCAACAGATGTAGTGAAGGTTGTTGTAGTTTTCTTTGGTGGTTTGGTCGGACATTCTTTAATAATATGGCCATCCTTTTTGCAGTAATTACAGAACTTTTTAGGACAATTGGAAGCAAAATGTCCATGTTCTTTGCAATAGAAACATTGGACAGTACTCATGTCTTGCCCACGAGGTCGGCCTTGTACCACATATGCCACAGGGACAGAAACAACCTTTTGTTGTTCCATGGTTGTCTGAGTGAGAAGACGTTGTTCCTCACGAAGCAGCTCATTGAGACAAGTATCCAAGGATGGGACAGTAGCTCGGTTCATGAGATTGGACTTTATTCCCTCAAAATCATATCTCAATTTCATCAATAACTGATTGTGTTTGGTAATCTCGTGAACTTTTTGCACATCAATTTTCCCTTCACTTGACGAATCTTTATAGACAATGTTAGTGTATTCAGCCCAAAGATTCATAAAATGATAATAAAACTCAAAAACGGAAAGACTTTCCTATTGAAAAATTGCGATTTCATGTTCAAGTTGGAACCGCCGAGCAGTGTTGTCTTGGCTGTATATTTTCTTCAAGTAGTCCCACATCTCTTGCTGCCGTAGCGAAAGGTCAGAGATTGAGAACGATATTAGGATCAATAGAACCTATGATCCATGCCATGACTTGTTCATCTTTGACTTCCCATTTGGCATAGGCATCCTTCTGTGTCTTCTTAGGGGCAAAATCGCTTCCATTGACATGACCCCAAAACTCTTTTCCTTTGACAAAAATCTAAAGTTGAAATGCCCATGTAGATTAGTTTTTTTTCCATTAAGACGCACAAAAATGATATCATGATTGTCGGTAAACATGATGCCGAGGGAAACAAATGAAGAGAACTTAGGAGACGTGAAAACAGGGAATGTAGAAACAACAGCGAAATTATGATCGTCGGCGGAAAAGAACTAAGATTTCAAGAAAAAATAGAGTAGAAACAACAAGGAAAACTATGATTGACGTCGGCAAGGAACTATGATTTCAAGAAGAAAAAAGATCGAGGAACTCAAGATTTGATCGCAAAAAATAGAGAAATCTGATTTGGATCGCAACATAGTCTGATACCATGTCAAACTCAGAATTGCTGATTTGTGAACTGTGTCATTTTCATTGGAGAATTCTCCTTTAAATAATGTTGTTACATAATGATATGGGTCTTACTATAACGGCTAATTAATTAATTATGAGAATAATTACATAATTACAAATAGGCTAAATACCACTTGTGATCCCTTAACTTAATTTCAGTTAACGTTTTAGTCCTTTATCGTTTTTTTTCTTCCGGATTTGGTCCTTTATTTTAATTTTAAGTGACAATTTGATATTTTATGTTTTAAAACGTCAACAATGTTATCCTTTTTTTTACAAAAATTCAAAAATTCATCAAAATTTTCAAACAAAATCCATAAAATTAATTATATTTTGTAGTATAAAATAAATTTAATCAAATTTGTAACACAAATATTCAAATAAACTCATATTTTTCATCCTTTATTTGATGTTGTTGGAGATGAAAATATGAGTCTATTTAAAGATTTAAGTTATGAATTTGATAAAATTACATTATATTGAGGATGATAATTTGTTTTATGAGTTTTGTTTGAAATTTTTTATGAGTTTTTTGAACTTTTGCAAAAAATAAGGATAATATTGTTGACATTTTAAAACATAAAATATTAAATTGTCACTTAAAATTAAAATAAAAGAGCAAATCGGGAAGAAAAAAAAAAAGATAAAGGACTAAAACGTTAACTGAAATTAAGTTAAGGGACCACATGTGGTATTTAGCCTTACCAATATTATCAAATCTACACAATTAATGATTACGAAACTCCCAATTCTATTGACACATAGTTCCATCTTCCAAGTCATAGATCCTTAAGGATCCAAAGAGCTCATCTAACTTCAATTTTGATAGGTCCTTAGCTTGTAGTATGGTTAAACTTTGGTCACCACTACCTTAAAAAGATTTTGTAGGATGTTTTTAACATGATCTTCAGTTCATAGTTTTTCCAAATGACATGTTATCTAATATGATTGATGCAATAACTTATGTATACATTGGAATTTGAGAATACTTTAAATTTACTACATCCGTAGTGACATAATATATGCACCCAAATTTCATAGTAAATTGGGATTAAACATTATTAGTGTAGTAGATAATATAGATTAAAATATAAACACAATAAATTTCATGATTGTGAAGCTAATTCTGAGAGTTGGGTAATGACTATCTTTTTAGGTTACAAGGTGATAACTAACTGATATTACATTGATTTTTTACTTAACAACCTATTCAAATATATGTTAATTTCAGTATTTATTTTAAAAATTCATGAAGAAGAATCTATTACATTCTTGTTTTGTGTATTTCTTATTTGTTTGTCTTGTTTTGGAAGGCATTTTAAATTTGAAAAATGCTAATTGTTGCATGAAAATTTTCACATGTGGAATATAAGCAAACAACTTTATTATAGTTTTCCCGAAGTGTACACTCTTGGTTGGTTGAATTTTTTGTGTTTTGTATTTTCACAACAAAAATGTGACAGAACAACATGCACAAGTTTGATTTCTTTTGAAATTCTTGAACTTTGTTTCTTCCCTAAGGATATAGGCTAGTTGTTTTCCAGTGTTTTGTATGTCAATACCAACCATGCTTGAATCAATCTCTCCATGTTTTGCAGCAACTGTTGATTCTTTAATGGTCCATTAGGAGGTGCAGAAGTAGCATGAGTCAGTGTGATAACAGTAGTTTTCCATGTTAATGGACCAAATGCATCACAAATTATTTTCAACAATTGTAAATCATTGAGATTATTTGCTTGTGTGTCGAGACGATTGACATAGAGGACAATATCAAAAGGGGTTTTTTTAGTTAACTTTTTAACCATAGATAAAAGTTTCATATTATAACATTGATCCAATGCAGAAGACTTCAAACTAGGTGTGTCAAAGACCCTTATGCAAATGCAATTTTTGTCTTGACTTCACCAAAGATTGAATTTATAGTTGCACTTTTTCCAACACCAATTTTACCAAGAACTAGTACATTCAAAGAATAGTTGAAATATTCTCCTTTAGCTTCAAGATTGAAAGCAGGCTTGTTTGCACCATCAAGATTGAAAATTTGACTTTGATGATCAGTAACAATCGTCAATCTGCCAAGCAATTGGGCTGCAATTGATTCTTGTTAGTCAAACCAAGCCTTAGAAGTAGACTTCAGAATTTGATTTGTCACAATTTCTCAAATTTCAAATTTTGTTCTTCATTAAAATGGTTATCATCACCATCATTGTTGGTTGTTAAGTTAGATAATGGTTGATTGTGCAATGTAGTTGATGTGTTGATCATGCTGTTGAGTTAGATAATTCTTGTAAAGACTTGATTGGGAAATTCTCATTTTATTATCATTGAAGCTTGCTGACAACAGATGTTATTTTCCAGTTTATAATGCTTGTGGCAATTTTACTTATCACTTGGTATGCTTCATTGAGTGCGATCATAATTGTGTTAGTTGTGATTTCAACCTAATTATTTGAGCCATTTCTGATTTTGTCCCTTTTAATTAGAAATAATTGTTAGTAAATGTTATTTCATTTGATAGTGATTGGATCTATAAATTTATCTTGTAGGATTCATTGGTAATAATCGTCTCAAGGAACCTTTGTTCCACATAGACGTACATATATCTTGACAGAGGTCATTAGGAAACCTGAGCACCCTGGTCATGTTCTCAATACTTTGGATCACATTCTCATTATGTCTCCACCCCACCAGTTTTCAATAGCCACCAAATAGAAGAGCTTACTAATGTGATTAAAAATAAAGTGTTGCAAGAGCTATCACAATTGAACTACCTATACTAGAGGATGAGGACAATGATATCTCATAACAATGTAAATTGTATGTTGATAATAATGATTCTTTAGTGGCATATGTTGATGCGTACAAGTTGGGACCCACCTTACACAATCAGTTGTTAGATAATGATATGGTTAGGGTGGTGGTTACCAAGGTTTTAGATGCAAATGCAAGTACCTATGCCCACTGATGAGGTGACAACAGTTGGTCGTGCTTCAAATATTTTCATTCAATGGCCAAAAAGACTTTTGTGGTTTGTTTCTGATAAGATATTCATAACATACGTCTTTTTCTATTTACACTTGAAATATTTTAAATGACTAATAATTTATCTTTAATTATTTAGAAGGCTGACATATTTATGAAAGTTAACGTTCCACTCAAAAAATCTAAATCTCAACTAGATTGTATTCAATAATTGTTGTTAAAGTCGATGAGTATATCATTGTCTATAGAGCTAAAATTGGAACATGAGACAAGTGAAGTGTTTGTTCTTGGACAAAGCGATATAATGGAGTTGTGTATGGATAATCGAGAGTTGTTCATCACTATTAATCAAATATGGTTGACGTAAGTACTATTAATTTGTAAAATTAGTAAAAAAAATTAATTTCATTTATAACAAATAGTTATTTTAATTTATTTATTTCAATATCTTAGATATATGCATCACCTTTGTATTGAATTGGGCAAGAGTGGCGTGTATGGATTCATTGATCCATGTTTCATTCAAAGTGAATATGATTCTATTGGGGCTCAAAAATACATACAAAATAAGTTGCAACACGATCAAAATAAGTGTTATCTATTACCTTATCTCAACAAGTAAGTAAAATTTTATTATAATTTATCCATTATAAGTTTATAACATAAATGTACTTAACACTTTTAACTTTTGCACAATGTAATGTTTGATTTGTAAGTGTTTAATGTATTTCTCATATACGTATACGTACATGAAATTTTTTAATATAATATTTTTGTAGAGCTTTGGGTGATTATAATAAGTTGCGAAGATTAAGAAAGAATAAGCCCACATGGAGCATTCCCACTATAAGTTGTTTAGATTATATATATATATATATATATATATATATATATATAATTTCAATTATAATTTATATGTCTCTATCTATATAATATTTGCTTACTATAATTTACATATGATATTCAATTTTAGTGCCAAAGACAATCTAAAAGTTATGAGTGTGGCTACTACATTATGATACATATGTTGAACGTTGTATCTAGTGGTCTTGTTGATTCATGGATGCAGGTATGTGATAGATTTTTCAAAGTTACTATTAATTTACTACTTATGATTTTTATGGTCACATGATTTAGATAATCTTGTTATTTCAATGTTTATAATTCAGATATTTGGAGACTCAAAACCATTCGAAGATGATGAAATGATGAACGTCCGACAACGTTATGCAAACTTGATTCTTGAACTAATAGAAAATGTTTGAAGCATTTGTATCATTTTAGTATCTTTAGACTATTAATAGAAGATAATGTTTTTTTTTAACTAGTGAAGATTATGTAGCTCTGAATTTGATAACTCTATTTTGTAAAAAAATTATGACTCATTGTCAATGATTTTTAAATGTAAAGCTTCGTATGATGTTTTGTGTTTTATGGTTGAATGAGAAATTCTAGTTAATAGGATAATATGTGAAATTCTGATTATGCATATGTGAGCGGTGAAAATTATGAAGAAAAAAAATTAAAAAAGTTAATTATTTAAATCAGTTGGCTCATTGATATAATAAATCAATTTTGAATATGACTTGCTATATTGGTTCAAATTTAACCGATGTAATAGATCAATTTTAAATTTGACGTGTTATATTGGTTTAAATTTAATCGATGTAATAAATCAATTTTGAATTTGACTTGTTACATTGGTTCAAATTTAACCGATGTAATAAAATTAATTTTCAATTTTGACTTGTTACATCTATCATTTTAGCCGATTTTATAATTAACTATTTATTATAACGCTTGATGTTAGATTGAACAAGAAACCGATCTAACAAGTACATAGGAACCGATCTAACAAGGTTTAATTGCACTAGTACCACTATTTACTTCAATTCACCACTAATTTGTCAAACACTATTCAAGTTTGATATTAGAAAAAAATGGATGCATAGTCATTCATTTCAATTCAACAGTAATTTCAACTCATAGTCACTAATATCTATTCATAGTCATTCATTAATTCACCACTAATTCCAGCAAACCAAATCACTAATTCAAACATCTAATTCACTTCAATTCACCACTATTTTGTCAAAGACTATTCATGTTTGATACTGAAAAACAAGAATCCATAGTCATTTATTTCTTATTTGATTCAGTTACACGAGAAGGATTAAACTACAAGAGTTAGGGATTTTCAAGATCTTCCATGTCAAACAATAGATTTGAGATGTTAGGGATTTAAATGAGTTGTGCAAAAACAAAATGAGAGAACGAGTTAGGGTTTGCAAATCAACTAATAAATCATTTCTTCCTTCCTTTACTCAACAAATAATCATGAAAATAGAACAAATTAGAGAGAGAGAGAGAGAGAGAGCGTTGAAGCGGAGACCGGAGAGGTCTAATTCTATGTGGTCGGAGCAAGGACAATCTAACTTGGAGCAAAGTTGTAATCTGGGTTGGAAGAAGAAGAAGAATTTCTAGTTTAAGATTGTATAGAGATAAGTGAGAATGAGTTAGTATTTTTAGTCAAGTGAGAATGATTTAGTGTTTTTAGTCTAGTGAGAATGATGAGTTTTTTAACTCACTAATTTCAACTAAAACAATTGAAGTCTAAACTATTAACCCACTTAAATACTCAGAGTCTAGACTTTCAGTTTCCACTTAATCATAATGTATAACTCACCAACTTAGAGGTCAACTCTAGGTCAACTCTAAGTTCATTCAACTTCACACTTACTGATTATGTGCTTCCTATTTCATACCTCAAATCAACCTCAATACTCATTGTCCCCTGAACCAAAGGGAGATATTAGTTACCCTTGCATCAACTTGGTCTTAAACTCATAGTCGTCACAAGATTCCATTTACAAGTCTAAGTCTTGAATCTAACATAGCTCGAGCATTAACTTATCTTTCACAAGGTAAACACCATCTTACTAAGTCATTCTTTGTCATTGTAAGTTTCTCTAACTTTTGGCGCTGAGTATCCAATAACTTCAATAGTCCCAACCTTCGTTGATATTCTAACAACATATAAAAGTCTTAAATGATGACTCCAATTGCGCCACTACTCTCCAAAGGTCGCAATCCCCTATCCAATTCAAGTCACCATGATCTCAGTTTCAATCGACATGTTATTGGGGTGATTAATCCCACCACTTATTATCAAGTAGTTGCCAAACCATAAGGATTGTATAGGTTAACATGAATTTCAAGGTGTCTCCTAGTTAGCTTAGACTTAGTATCATGATTAATGTCAACTTTCTTAGTCTAAATGATGTTTGTGTGTGATTTGTTGATTTTCATTCTCTAGATCTTGCATAGACTAATTGATTAAGAAACAAATCATTAAAAAGATAGTTTTATATTTTTTTTGAAATAAAAATTTAGGATGAGAGGATGGTGCCCCAGTCTAAGGTAGAGAATACCTTAGGGCTCATTGAGAACTTACAAAGGGATTTACATTTGCCTCTCTCCCTTGACACTTGCATAAGTGTTGTTACATGTTTAAGATTGTTCTATCATGCATAAATGTTGTTAAATGTTTTTTTAGTATTCAAATACTCTCTAGCATGATCACATTATATCGGCATGGTTTAAAACACTTAACCATTTCTACATGACTTTTAACTTTGTGAATCGATTTATGAACATCAAGAACACAACTTTTAAAGTCTCACTTTTGTAATTACACATCACTTCACATCATTTCAGACTTACTCATGTTTTTAAAGACATGGAGTTTTGGACTTACTCATGTGTGAATCGACTCACACTATTTCAGACTTCAAAATTGGTTTGTAAAACATGCATAAATCGATTCACAAGGAGTGTGAATCGACTTAGCAGCCCTACAATATTGAAATTTGAAAGTTTTAAGGTTGTTATGGTAGTTCCAAAGAGGTTATTTGTCATAGAAAATATTTTTCAGTGGCCTAGATTTTTCATGCATGATATATAAGGTTTTATAATCATTTCCTAATACAAGAATAATTTCACCTATTCCTCATGCTCAAGCATTCTATATCATATCATAGATTGAAAACTCTTTCATGATCAAGTCGGATGTGCCATCGAGTTTTGAAGCGAGAACCAACAACAAGGGTATATCTATTATTGGGATGTTTGTTCTAGATACGAGTCATCGAAGGGCTAGAGAAGGTGATCTTCAAGGGTGTTCTATAGAGGGTTCTCTTGGTGTTTATCTTGCAAGGAGTGAAGTGTGATCTTCATGTTGAAGATAGTGTTTAGATTTTGGAGAATTGTTATAAGATTATGTGTCAAAGAACATTTAGGAAGAAGGGTTTGCGTGCAAGTTTTTTATCGTTGAACGATCGTGTAAATAATTAATATCAATAATAAAGGAAGAAACTCTCATTCGATTGAATGAGGACAAGACGTACTCTACATCCGAAGATGAAGTAGAGGAAGTTGTATAAATCGTCGTGTGATTAGCTCTTTTTCTTACTCTTTAATTTCATCAATTTTACATTTTTCTTTGGAGTTTTGTGGGGTTTTTTGTTTTAGTGAAAAATGGATCGATAGAGTGTTATTATAATTTTTTTATTTATAATCTTGTCTTGATTTCATGTGTTGAATAAATTTTTGTTTCTAACTTTGAATTCAACAACTTAGACTTTGTTTTAAATTGAAAAATATGATATCTTAGTGTTTTTATTAATTGTCATTCATTGATTCTTTAATTTGAGATCTTTGGGAATTTGATTGAAGCATCAAAATCTTTTTCAAAACAACGTAAAAAATTTTTGTTTATTTTTCAAGTATAAGTTTCCATATGATTTGTGTAAATTGATTTCGATACCATTAACGATTCAATACAAATATCTAAAACGCTTAATACTTAGGTATATTGCTCTTAAAACTTTGATTTTTCGTTGTACAACTCAAAAGGTTTTGAAACAATTTTTAAAAACTATCGAATTCTATTCAACCCCTTCTTCTAGAGTTAGATTTTGGTCCTTTCATGATCTAACATTAACCTTCTCATTGTTACTTTTCACTTCTTCTTGCACTCAAGTTCTTCCCAACACATATAAATCTTTTAACTCCTTATTAGTCCCCTTCACGAAGTATTGAGTGTGGAAATACTAGATTTCACCATCACACTCTTAACTCCTTTAGAGTACACGTAAGATTTTAATATGTTTATCCATCTCCCAAGTTCCAAGAAACAAAATCCACCACCTCAAAGCACTTGAATATAAGCATCACACACTCTAGAAAGACGTCTCCCTCGTCATAGCAATGCTCATTCACAAAAACATACCATTCCTAAGCGACCATTAAGCAAAGTAGCCTCCATCTTCTCTGTGCTACCTTAATAAACTAAGGATATGTTTGATTTAGTTTTTAAGAATAATTTTTTGGTTTTTGAAAATTGAAAAAGAAAAAAAATTGTTTCGGAAACTTCTTTTTAAATATTATTTGTAAAAACTATTTTCTAATTTACAGATTTTAAATCTAAAAAAGCAAAACTTGGTTATAGATGTTTTGGTTTTCGATTTTACATTTCTAAAAAGAGTTGGAATAAAAAAACACGGAGAACACCTATTTTCATTAATGGCAATGTGGTAAATATTAGACAACATTGCTCTTCCATTTGTTTTGTCACAAACTGACACCGCACTACTAAAGATTTTATCAAGACATTAGAGACCATTCATCTCACTCATTCTCTTTATTTCACGTGTGTGTTTAGTTATTTTTATAAATATTATTACATTATATATTATTATGCTTTATTTTTAATAAAATGATATGTTTTTATTCTTTTCAATTTATAATTTGGTTTAATTGCAGTTTTTGTCCCCCTATTTCAACTAAATCACGAAAGTAGTCTCACCATTTTATTTATTGCCAATTTTGATTCTTCAAACAGAATTTTAGTCTAAAACTTGATGAAATGTAATTTTTTTTAAGTCACACCACACAATTTATGATCATAGATTTCAGGAACAATTGTTTCATCATGAAATCTTGAGACATAGTGTGGCTCAAATAAGCATAAAAATATGACATTTCTTCAAGCTTTTGACCAAAATTTTGTTTGGAAGACCAAAACTGAAGAAAAATAAAATGGGGGACTACTTTTTTGATTCAGCTAAAATAGGGGGATCAAAACTGCAATTAAGCCTTATAATTTTCTTTTTGCAAAATATTATACTCCCTATTTCCCGAATTGTAAGAAAAAAAAATCAATTCACACTTAAAATTGATATATCATGGTATATTTTTATTTTTTAGATAAAGTATATCACACAATCTGTTAAATTATTTGAACATATTAAATTAATTTTTATTTCATATAAAATATTATAACTTGACAAAAAAAATTTAACTATCATATTTAACTATGTATGGAACTAATGAAAAATTTATTTAAATATTTTATAAATTATCGAATCAACTCATAAATCAAACAAATTAAACAGCATATAACTAAAGTTCAACTAATTTAATTAATAGATTTAATTTTTAACTTGAGTTAAGTTCATTTAATTCAGGAACTAAAAAGAACAATTTTATTATCAAATCAAATTAGTTTGGTTCATTATCAACCCTAACTAATAGTATGCTTGAGTGATATTTTTCTTCATTTTTCATTGCAATAACAAGTATAATTAATACTAAAGAATTAGAAAAAATGATAATTTATATATTTCAATTAATAACTCATTAAAAATACCTTGTACTAACACTTTATCGAATCAATGAGCATTCTGTGTTTTATAATAAGATTAAAATTATAATTTAAAAATATTTTTTACATTGAATTTTACACAGACACACTTTAAATTGATTTACTTATGCTTTTTATACACACACACACAAAAAAAAAAAAAACTCTCTTTTCCCTATATTATTTTTAATAAATTTTAAATGTTATATTATATATACACATACTAATTCTTTAATTGATTAATTTTTTCTTGAACATTACATTTCATTTGCAATTATATTCATTTTAAAAAATGTATTTAACAAGTTTTATACATGTTAGTTTTCAAAAATATATTTGTAAAAACCAATTCATCAAAACAAATTTTTTATTTGACATCTCTAAAACAATTTTTAAAAATAGAGTTATCAAACATATTTTTTATTTATTTTCTAATAAAACAAAGTTTTTAAAAATTAATTTATAAAATAATTTTAAAAAACTAAAAAGTAAAACCCAATCAAACAAGCCCTAAATGTATCTTCTTTTTATTATTGTGTTTGAGGAATTATAAGAAACACGTTTATCAAATTAAACTAGTGCTATAGGCTCAACAATTTTTTTTCTCTTTCAGGGCTTGGGTTCCTATAAGGTTTAACAATGAACATAATTCTACCATTAAAAGCTACAATGCACATTGTTTATTAAGAAACAAACAACTAATTATGCAAAACATGGTTCACAAAAGGACAAAAAATACACAAAGGACAACAACTCCTAATCATCAATCAATTGATTTTATGTTTGTGAAAATTTTGACATGAATGATCTATTTGAGATAAACTTTCATAGTAAATTCGTAAAATATCAGTTAAAACATTATTGAATTTTATAATATTATATTGGTGTAAGTTAATCACTCCTATATATATATTTTTCCACCACATACATTTTCAACTAAAGGCTCTACAATACAATGCTGATATGCTAGTAGACATGGTTCTAATGAGGAACACTACAAAATTTCTCAAGAACAACAAAATCCTCGCAAGGACAATGGATATTTCACTATGATCGGCACTTTGAAAATTTTCTAAGGGAACAACAAAAATATTCGCAAGGACTTAGGAATTTCTCTATGATAAGTGGACATTTCTATATGATCAACACCACAACACCATGAATGCATGAACATATATATTTTCCACCACATATATGCAAAGCATTTTATAAGCATATTCACCAACAATATGCAAACAACCTCGTACATATCATATAGCATATGTAAAACATAAACACTTTTTCATGTATATCAAAGAATAGAATATACACACATAACACATCAATTCATACATTATAGAAATTTCATGTCATAAAAAGGGGAAGGTACCAAATTCTTCTATTCTACTTACCCACTAAGTACACAAAATCTTTACCAAGCGAAGCCTTACACTTCTCTCATGGACAACTTTCACCAATTCTTCTAAGAGCACCAATACTCCTCAACAGAACAAAATCACCACCAACAATCCACAAAGTCTCTCAGGCTCTCCCAAATTCCCACTTTTTCACTTAATTTTTTTTTAAAACACCCACGTCTTCCTCTTTCGAGAACAAAAGAAAGAAAAAAAATGTAAAATGAAATATTTGGGGGAGAGGGGGGAGAAGTCGCATTACTTGCCTTTAAAAGGGAGGGGGTTGTTAGTTTAATTATTTAAATAGTTAATTATTAATTAAAAATATTGATATATTTTTTAAGCAATAACTAATTGATGAATATGTCACTATGTTGTTCATAAATCTCAAAATTGAAATCGAGTATCAAATTTGTGTAAAAATTGTGGCGTTGCATTGTTTATATTTGCAAGAACGTTACGGGTCATGAAGCATGTCAACACGATCCAATTACAGAAAATGGATGGAGATGATTACATTTATGGGAAAGACTTTAAGATAAATGATGGATTTCAAACTTTATCTCACTTTATATTTAAAAATATGAAACATCTTTATTTCTAACTACCAATTTCTTTTTTTTTCTTCCCAAATTCACCATTACAGTAGATAAAAAGACTTGAGCTGTGAACTCGGAACAAGTAGATGATGTTGATGTTTAATAGTTATCTTAATTGTCTTTTTAAATTCAGTTATATTGTCCAAATGTGAAACTTAACTTGTAATATTATAATTCTATAACATTATTAATTCTCAAATACGATAAAATTTCATATAATTAATTTTTTCAACGAAAATTTATCTACTACTTAATGACACTAATTAAGCCATGAAAATATTTACACGATAAGTACCACCAAGATTTCAATAATTTTATAAAAGTAGTAAACAAACATGTTCTTGAAAATTTTCCAATTTAATATTTTTAACTCTAAAAGAATATAAACGCATTTAAATAAATTAAAAAATACTCCAAAAATTCTCAATAAAATTTTTATTGAAATTAGAGTTTGTTTCAAATTTTACCATCCGGTAAAATTTACTCAATCCGTCAAAACATAAAATTTCTTGTTAAAATTTTGACGGAGATGTTATTGCTATATAAAAATTATTTTAGTTATTAAAATAATTTTCCCTTGAATAAAGTCATAACATACCAACAAAATAAGACTTTTTTTTTGGACAAAAATGTCACACTTCAAAAAAAATAATACAGAAATATCTTACATTTTAGTCCCAATTGCTCATTGCAATTTGGGGATGCGACGATGTGAAATAATTTTTTTTATCTTTAATAAAAGGTCGCATCCCGGAGATGTAACCATCTACTGCTATATATATATATATATATTTTGTCATTTTATTAATTATGTTAATTATTATTTAATAAATTATAAATAAATAAAATATTTAAAAGTTAAAAAAAACTATTAAAAAACTAAAATAACATTCATGAATTGAAGAAATAAAACACATTAAATTAAAGAAAAAAATACCAAAAATTGAAAAAAAGAGGAGGAAGTTGTTACGATAATATGTGAAAACAAACAGGAAGTTGTTATAATAATATGTCCTTAATATTTTGTCAATAAAATAACAACGTATTTTCTTAACAACTCCATCTTATTTAATTGCATTTTTTTTTTCAATTTAATATGTTTTATTTTATTTTATTAATAGTATTTTGATTTTTTAATTATTTTTAATTTATTAAATAATTAATAACTCAATTGTTAACAAAATAATATTAAGTGTTAATTTAACTGCAAAATATGATTGAGTTGTCAAAATAATATAACATGTTATTTATTATTGCACATTTATTAAAACACATTAACTTTGATATTTTGTTTGATTTTATTATTAAAATTTTATATTTTTTTAAATATTTTTATTATTATTTTTTAATTACATTACCAATATTTAATTATTATTTTTAATTTTTTTTGTTTATCTGCAAAATATTTGAGACACGTTGTTTGTTTGGGCACGTTATAATAATACTTTCTTCGTATTTGTTTTGACACGTTATTATAACAACTTCATCATCTTTTGACACATTATTATAACAACTTCCTCCTTTTTTTTATCTAATAAATAAAAAATTAATGAAAATAATAAAATATGTATTTTTTTTAATTTGTGGTATTTTTTTTAATTTAACGTGTTTTATTTGTTCAATTTAATTAATTTTATTTTATTAATATAATTTACTTTATTATTATTATTACTATTATTATTATTGTTAAAATTTATAATATTTTTAAAATTATTATTATTATTATTATTATTATTATTATTTATTCCTGAATTTTCTTTTATTAATAGTTTTTTGAATTTTTAAATATTTTAATTATTTATAATTTATTAAATAATAATTAACAGAATTAATAAAATGACAAAAAATATATATATAGCAGTAGATGGTCGCATCCCGGGGATAAAAACAAATTGTTTCACATTGTCGCATCCCCAGATTGCGATCAGCAACTGAGACTAAAAAGTAGGACATTTTTTGTATTATTTATTTCAAGTGTAACATTTTGGTCAAAAATAAAAAGATATAAAAAAAAGTCACAAAATAAAAACTATGTTTATTCATGTACAACAAAATACAGATCTAAAAAAGTATAGTACGTTGAAAATATACTGTAAGTCAGAGGTCTTACAACAAACATCATCATATATATGGTACAACTAAATTTATGCATAGTGAAATATGATTTTTATGTAATATTTTTTTATATTAATGTACTTCTGAATGATTATAAATGAGAAATAACAAAAGTATACTCATCTTACTAAATAAATAAAATATCGATATCTATCAAAATATTAAGTCTATCATATAAAAATCTTACAATTAATAAGATAAATAAATGTTTTAATTGTATGAGATTGTTTAAAGTGAATACTTGTATTCTTTGCATTAAAAAAAATATAATTTATAAAATTAGTTTATAATAAAGATAAGTATATTTTGATACATACATATACACATATATATTAGTTAAATGATTCATTAATATGTTTTAAAAATATTCAATCAGCCAAAAATATAGAATTAAGGGAGTAGTTATGATTTGGTAAGAGACACTTGGATTAAAATTTGGTCAACAAAAGTTGATGTATCTGATCTATAATATAGACTAAATGCATCAACTTTTGTTGACCAAATTTTAATTCACTTGTTTTTTATAAAAGGACCGGAACCAATAATAATCAAGGCAAAAAATCACATTAATAATGAGAATTATGTTGGCAACATATTACTTTCTAAATACCATCTTCTAATGATAAAGTTTTGTATGTGTTCAAATTCAGCCATATGATTTAGCGAATTCTAATTTAAATTTCAATCAATAGAAACAATGTTTTGGGAAAAATGTATAAAATAAAATAGTATGTTTCTAAAACTCATCTAAAAATGATATAGTGATGATAAGATATCTTTTAGGGTTTGAGTTGAGTGTCGACATTATTTGTGTGTGTGGCTTCGTGTGCATTATTGGCATTGTTGGGTTTCATTGTGAGTTTCCATTGTTGGGTTCACGTTCTCATTGCTAAACTGAGTTGCAAGTATGTGTTGTACCATTACGTTGGGTTGTGAGCTGAGGTCTGTCTGCCATCGTGTTTTTTTGCATTATCATGTCGCTGGGCTGCGACCTGTTGGGTTTCATGAGCGTTGTTGCGCGTTTCTAGTTCACTGTTCGCGGTACCTGTTGGGATCTTGTTTTCATTGTCGTCTGATGAATGGCTACCATGCGTAAACCACACTCCCGTGGTTTGTTCTTCATGATTCAACGCCGATAAAGATTGCAACGAAAATTCCTCCAACCAACATTGTTGTTCCTCCAACCACGTCTTTTTACATGTTTTAAAGAATTTCTGCACCATTCCTACCAAAACCTCTATCAAAGGGTTTGCTTTCGCTATCAAAATCCCATAAAACGAATTCCAACTCAGTTTGGCGAGATACAAAAATAATCTACATGATAGAATCACTATGTCTAAAGGTGAAGCACCAATAGTTTGTCGATTTTATGTGAAAAGCTTTTAAAAATATCAAAAGAAATTAATTCATGGTAGAATTTTCCGCTCAACAAAAGATTTTATGAGTTCTCCTTTTTTTCTCCTAGTGATTTGTAAAGTGTTCGAATAGTTGGAACTTGAAATATGAAATCAGGTCTTCTACGTGTTTTTGTAAGATTTATGGATCACATATGTAATTAATTAATAAAGTGTGTTAGGGTCATTATATAATTAGCCAATAAACTAGGGGTCAAATAATATATAATAGTTTATGGCTAAAGAGCATAATAGTTATGAAAATTAATAGTGTAGATACCAGACAGTTTCTAATTTAATGAGGGGCTGAATTGGAAATACTGCAATTTGGGATATAACTAATAATAGTTATATATAGGGGTAATGGTCCCCAAGGCAAACACAACAAGACTATTCAGTTTCAAAACCCCTAAAGGAGAAAACTCTCTGGTTCTCTCTATCCCCATCAAGAGAGCAAGGTCTTCAGGGTGTTTTGCTGAGGAAGATCACCCAACCCATTGGCTCTATCATCATAGATTTCATCAATGACAATTCCCACAGGTACGCTTCCGCCTTTGGTCATTCATCATGTAATTGACATGGATTATTAACAATTGGTATCAGAGCCTACCATGTTTAATTCATGATGAAATTCGGTTATTGTCTTTGTTTAGGATTTAATTTGGGAATTTTGATATATATATATTATGGAATCCATATTTTTAACGTGTTTGAAAAATTAGGGTTTGTAATTTGGGAATTTTGATATATATATATATATTATGGAATCCATATTTTTAACGTGTTTGAAAAATTAGGGTTTGTAATTTGGGAATTTGGGAACTTTGATATATATATATTATGGAATCCATATT
>NC_021163.2:38174692-38188144 GCF_000331145.2 Cicer arietinum | reverse complement strand
TTTTTAATATTGTTTTATTTGGATATAATAAATATATGTTCAAGTCAAGTTTGACATTTTTGAATGAGTTAATTGAAACTTGACGTCGCCAAAGTGACCTCTCTTGTCTAAATTGCTCGTGAAGAGTGTCAAATGGCTGTGTATATGTTTATTCATGCGGGTATTGACCGGCCCAAAGGAAGGTTAATATTTGGCAGAATTACATGGTACACCTGCGATGATAAATGTGTGACAATTATTTGGTATACATGTGAGCAGTAAATCGGCCCAAAGGAAGGTTTATTGTTTGACATGTCTTATTGTCAATATTTGATCGTTGCAACAAGAGTACCACTAGCAGTTGGTGTTACTGTCCAAAGACTTGACATCAATGGTGCACTTGGAATCTTGAGATGGGTTAAATTCCATGATTTGAACTTATGTATTTGTTTATTTATTGATTTATTTTCCTATAATGTGAGTTTTTAAGTTTCGTTCTTTATTTGATTCACAACATCCATTGCTTCCATATCTGCAAATTTGAGTTCTATTCCTGTCCTTGATGGGACAAATTTTAAGGAATGGAAAGAGAACATTCTGATTGTTCTTGGCTGCATGGATCTAGACCTTGCATTAAGAATTGAACGACCCCCTACTCCTAAGGACTCTAGTTCTTCTGAAGAAAAATTAGAGTATGAGAAATGGGATCGCTCAAATCGCATAAGTCTTATGATCATAAAGCGTGGCATTCCTGTCTCGGATGAGATAGATACAGCTAAAAAATTCCTTGCTGAGATGGAAAAACGCTTTGTAAAAAGTGATAAGGCTGAAACAAGTTCTTTGCTTCAGAATTTAATTTCCATGAAGTATCAAGGCAAGGGAAATATAAGAGAGCACATTATGATGATGTCCAACATTGCTTCTAAGCTTAAAGGTCTAAAGCTTGAGTTGTCAGATGACTTACTCATTCATTTAGTATTGCTGTCTCTTCCTTCGCAATTCAGTCAGTTTAAGGTGACTTATAATTGTCAAAAGGAGAAATGGACTCTTAATGAGCTCATTTCATTATGTGTGCAAGAAGAAGACAGGCTGAAGCAAGATAGGACTGAAAGTGCTCACTTTACTAGCATCTCTAGAGACAAGGGCAAAAGGAAAAGAATTGAGGAGCCCAAGAACAAAGCTGCTGCTAAGGGTCCAGAACAAAAGAAGCAGACTAAGGATAACAACTGCTTCTTCTGCAGGAGTTCTGGACACGTGAAGAAGGATTGTGCCAAATATCACGCTTGGCGTGTTAAGAAAGGTATGATTCTGTCTTTGGTCTGTTCTGAGGTTAATTTAGCTTCAGTACCTGGAAACACTTGGTGGTTAGACTCTGGTGCAACTACTAACATCAGTGTTTCAATGCAGGGTTGCCTGAACTTCCGAAAGCCTAGTGATACTGAAAGATGCATCTATGTAGGAGATGGGAAGAAGGTAGAAGTTGAAGCCATAGGAAAATTTAGATTATTATTAAGTTCCGGTCATTATTTGGATTTAAAAGACACTTTTGTTGTACCGTCATTTAGACGGAATTTGATCTCTATTTCTTATTTGGACAAATCAGGATATTATTGTTCATTCGGGAATAAAGAATTTACTTTGTCTTTAAATTCGAATGTTGTTGGAACCGGTTTACTTTCTGGTTATGATAATCTTTATTTGTTGGAAACTGTGGCTAACTATAATGAAACCTTGAATGTGGAATCACGTGGTACTAAGCGGAAAATTGACAATTTCAATTCAGGAGTGCTTTGGCACAAACGTCTAGGTCACATCTCTAAAAATAGAGTTGAACGACTTGTGTCAGATGGAATTTTAGATTCCATTGACTTCACAGACCTTAACGTTTGTGTAGCATGCATTAAAGGAAAACAGACTAAAGATAAGAAATTAGGCGCATATAGAGCTACAGACGTCTTAGAATTGATACATACGGACATCTGTGGGCCATTTCCAACTCCTTCTTGGAATGGTCAACAATATTTTATATCATTCATAGACGATTACTCTAGATATGCCTACCTTTACCTAATTCACGAAAAGTCCCAATCAATAGACGTGTTCAAATCCTTTAAGGCAGAAGTTGAGAATCAACTTAATAAAAGAATTAAAAAGGTCAAATCTGATCGTGGTGGTGAATACTACGGCAGATATGACGGTTCAGGTGAACAACGTCCGGGACCATTTGCCAAATACCTAGAGGAATGTGGAATCGTCCCACAATACACTATGCCGGGGTCACCCAGCATGAATGGTGTAGCTGAAAGACGAAACAGGACTCTTAAGGATATGGTAAGGAGTATGATTTGTCATTCCACCTTGCCAGAGTCACTCTGGGGAGAGGCATTAAAAACAGCAGCATACATTCTTAATAGAGTACCAACTAAGGCAGCGGCTAAAACACCTTATGAGCTTTGGATTGGGCGTAAGCCTAGCCTGAAGCACTTTCATGTTTGGGGATGTCCAGCTGAGGCAAGGCCTTATAGGCCGAATGAAAAGAAATTTGAACCCCGAACAATTAGCAGCTATTTTATAGGGTACTCAGAAAAATCAAGGGGCTATAAATTTTATGATCCTAATTTGAGAACAATTTTTGAGACGGGAACGACAACGTTCTTTGAGGATATTGAGTTTGGGGGGAAGATTAAGGTTAAAGATTTTGTCTTTGAGGAAGAATCTGTAACAATTCCAGAACTGATTCTTCCACCAATTGACTTTCCCATTATTGAACAAACTCAAGATGATCTGGTTGTTCAGGAAGAACAAAATCCAGATCAAATTCAAGATCCTCAAGAACAAGTGCCTCAAGAGCCAGCTCCATTGCGGAGATCCACTAGAGAAAGGAAAAATGCTATTTCGGATGATTATGTAGTATTTATCAATGAGGTAGAGGAAAATGTTGGCATGACGGAAGACGACCCAGTCAACTTTCATCAAGCCATGCAAGATTCTCGTTCAGATAAGTGGATCGAAGCAATGAATGAGGAGTACAAGTCTATGCAAGACAATTCAGTTTGGGAACTTATCCCATTACCTGAAGGAAAGAAACCCATTGGTTGCAAATGGATTTTTAAAACCAAGCGGGATTCCAATGGTAATGTGGAGAGATATAAGGCACGTCTTGTAGCTAAGGGTTATACTCAAAAGGAAGGGATTGATTATAAAGAGACTTTCTCTCCGGTTTCATCGAAGGACTCTTTAAGAATAATCATGGCTCTTGTTGCTCACTTTAATTTGGAGCTTCATCAAATGGATGTAAAAACAGCTTTTCTCAATGGCGACATTGATGAGACGATCTATATGGTGCAGCCAGAAAACTTTGTGTTGGGAGACCCAAAGAATATGGTGTGCAAACTAAGAAAATCCATTTATGGGCTAAAACAAGCTTCTCGTCAATGGTACCATAAATTTCATCAAGTAATTCTCTCATTTGGTTTTGAGATGAATACAGTTGATGATTGTGTGTATCATAAGTTCAGTGGGAGCAGACATATTTTCCTGGTCTTGTATGTTGATGACATACTGCTTGCCACTAACGATATAGGCATGTTGCACGAAACTAAGAAATTTCTATCAAAGCATTTTGAGATGAAAGATCTTGGTGACGCCTCTTTTGTATTAGGAATTCAGATACACCGAGACAGATCTCGAGGTATTCTTGGATTGTCACAAAAGAGCTATATCGATAAGGTTCTCAAAAGGTTTGGGTTACAGGATTGCAAACCAGGGGACACCCCAGTTGCTAAGGGAGACAAGTTTAGTCTCAAACAGTGCCCTAAGGGAAGTTTGGAAATTCAAGAAATGCAAAAGATCCCTTATGCTTCAGCTGTAGGGAGTCTTATGTATGCCCAAGTATGTACGCGTCCAGACATAGCGTTCATAGTAGGGATTTTAGGCAGATATTTAAGCAATCCAGGTCTTGACCATTGGAAAGCAGCCAAGAGGGTCATGAGATATTTGAAGAGAACAAGAAACTACATGCTCACATATAGGAGGTCAGACCAGTTAGAGATCACTGGGTACTCTGACTCGGATTTTGCGGGATGCCAAGACAGCTTAAGATCAACTTCAGGCTATGTCTTTCTGTTAGCTGGTGGAGCAGTTTCTTGGCGTAGTGCCAAGCAAGGTCTTACTGCCTCATCAACCATGGCAGCAGAATTCGTAGCAATTCATGAGGCATCTGACCAGGGCATTTGGCTGAGAAATTTTGTCACAGGGCTGCAAATAGTTGAAGGGATTGAAAGACCACTCAAGTTGTATTGTGACAATAGATCAGCAGTCCTGTATTCTAACAATAATAGGAGCTCAACCAAGTCAAAGCACATTGACATTAAGTTCCTAGTTGTTAAAGAGAAGGTACAAAGTGGACAGATATCCATAGAACACTTAAGGACAAACTCCATGATTGCGGATCCACTCACTAAAGGTCTACCACCCAAGGTCTTTCATGAGCACACTGCTCACATGAGTGTGCTACAGCTTGAGGAATCTTGATTTTAGTGGGAGTTTCGTCCATTATGTAATTCATGTTCTATGTTTAATTGTAAAGTACAAATACATTGTATTTGGACTTTCTGATCAGAAATAAAGTTTAAAGTATTCAGTTTTTGGTTACTTTGTACATTTAAGTTATGGTATGATCTCATTCGATAAAGTAGGACCAGTTGAAAATTGACATGCATTGACCAACTTCATGTAATTTTCATGCTACACTTTTCATAATGGGTCTATGTCATTTAGTTGTGTTAGTACGGGTGATCATTGATGGGTTTAGTTATGCTTATTATGACGAAAGCCTCTTTGGTTCCATGTGCTGATATGATTAATGGACGGGACAATTTGGATTATACTCAAGGTAATTATAATGACATTTTTGACGTCATAAAGTCTAACACACTCCTAAGGATACATGTGTGACCAGTGGGAGATTGTAAGATTTATGGATCACATATGTAATTAATTAATAAAGTGTGTTAGGGTCATTATATAATTAGCCAATAAACTAGGGGTCAAATAATATATAATAGTTTATGGCTAAAGAGCATAATAGTTATGAAAATTAATAGTGTAGATACCAGGCAGTTTCTAATTTAATGAAGGGCTGAATTGGAAATACTGCAATTTGTGATATAACTAATAATAGTTATATATAGGGGTAATGGTCCCCAAGGCAAACACAACAAGACTATTCAGTTTCAAAACCCCTAAAGGAGAAAACTCTCTGGTTCTCTCTATCCCCATCAAGAGAGCAAGGTCTTCAGGGTGTTTTGCTGAGGAAGATCACCCAACCCATTGGCTCTATCATCATAGATTTCATCAATGACAATTCCCACAGGTACGCTTCCGCCTTTGGTCATTCATCATGTAATTGACATGGATTATTAACAGTTTTCTCTTGAATGAAATATTACATCTCAGATTTGGTAAGCAACATAAAGGACCAATGTTGGATTTGTGTCTAAAATTTGCCTTAGGAATATTAAAGGCTAAAAGAACATTTTCGACATCACTTCTGTTATTAGCACCCCTTTATCTCTTAATGACGCAGCCAACTCAAAAACGTTGGAGCATTTTGCTCAAGTATTGGATGATATGAAAATGACATAAGACATGAGAGATCTTATTTTTGTTGAACGTGAACAATATATTTTTTTTTACATTGTTTATGGAAAATTGTTATTGTTTTGTGAATCTGGTAAGGTTGTAGGACACTCTAGATAAATATTGAAAAAACTATAATGGTCGTGGAGTATCTCACTTTGTTGACGACATTGCACTGGTAAAGAAGTATATCCCTAAAAGACACATAAACTTATTGGGAGAAGAAAAAAGGGTGAGAGAGAAAAAAAGAGAAGGAGAATTTTTTTTTTTTGGCAAAATAAGAATAAGTAAAAGGAAATGTTCATATTTTTCTTTCTAGAAGCCAAGGAAGAAAGAGTTGAGAGTATCATTATCTTCTTAATTATTTTGGAAATCAAGGGTTGAGTTCCATTTCCCTATATTCCTTCGTGCATTTTAGAGGTATTGTTTATCATAAATTAGGGATTTGGTGTTTAAGGGTTTAATTGAAATGAAGGAAGGGATTTTTTTTCTATGTTAGATTTCGAGGTTTTGGAATGGATGGTTAAAATATAGGTCATGCATGTGAAGTTCTATGACTGAAATTAAGAATAAATTATGGTATAATTGAATTTCCTTGGTGATATGAAAATATCATCTCTTGATGTGATTTAGATTAAAGACCTTAAATTTCACTATTGTGAAAAATTATGTTGAGTGAATTGACATTATAATGTTATTTTTATGTATTCTTTGTTTGATTTGTTCATAACTTTTATCCTTTGTGTTTGCAAAAATTCATTAGAAAATTAGTGTAATTGAATGAGTGTTGTCAACTTAAAATTCGTAGGACGTGTGTGTGTTATGAGTCTTGTCTTAACAAATATTATTGTCGAAAAAATTCTCTTTAAATTTTGTGTACAACCTCAATTACAAAATAAATAAATTTATCAATTGAGTGATGATTTTTTAATCTCATATTTTTATTATTTGTATACAATTAAATTTATTTTAAGTAGTTAAATATATATTATGAAAGTACTAAATATATATACTAATGTATTTAAAAATAAAATAAAAATAAATAAAAAGAGGTAGCTAATGTGTTTGATACTATAAGACATATATACATGTAGTGACATTCAAATTTTAAATTATTATTGATTTTAACGTGTCATTATTAATATCTTATTTAGTGTTTGTGTATGTGCGTGTATTTAGTAAGTTTAAAAATAATTTACACAATAATAATATGTGTGTGTGTGTGGGTGTGTTTGTGGGTGTGTTTGCGTGTGTGCATGGGTGTGTGTTCTTTATAACATGCTTGTTAGATAGAGTTATATCATTAGATTATAAATAAGAAGAGTACATTGGTAAAAATAATATAGTCTTTATAACATGTTTGTTAGGTATAGTTTATATCATTAGATTACTCACGTCTAATGGCTTAAATATTTAGAAAGAGTCAATACTAGACATAGAAGAGATAACTCGAGAGTAACTTATAAAGGAAGATAAACTTAGATGTTATGTATATCATTGAATTAGAATATCAATTGATTTGGTTTCATCTCTTGGGACCCACTAAGATGTAATCTCATACATGTTATTTAAATGCTGTAAAGGTAAAAAGTCTTAGATCAAGAGTTGGAGAAATGAAACATAACATTCTCATACATGTTATTTAAATGTTGTAAAAGTAAAAGGTCTTAGATCAAGAGTTGAAGAAATGAAACACAACAGTTTATGCTATAGTTAGGTTAAAATTTCTAGAAAATTGTTTTGAACCATAGATTTATTATATACTCCATTTTTTCTCCTTCTTTTGAAGAATTAGCAAGTACATTAATACATTTGCATGACTTTATGTTGGGATATGTATTAATTCACCTCTTTTGTCGAATTATGTTGACGCTCAAGTTATATTCTAGACAATTAAGTTATCGTGTTACAAAATTAATATTACTTATTGTGTTGTTAACTCTCCTTTTGTTGATCATGTTCATAACTTTGAATTATAGGAGACACCACTATCAATAACAAAATTGTCCATCTAATCAGAAAAACAAATGATAAAAATAATGAGGAAGTTTTTGACTTAGATTTAGTTGATTTTTAGAAATCAGAAATCATTCCATATAATCACTTCAAGAATATGAGTTTTAGGCTACACAGGGTTCTAAAATGTAATTAATAAGGTATTTAGTTTCAATTTATCTACTTTATCTAACATATATCATCTACAGGAAGATCATCAATATTTATATATGCCTATTGTTAATATTTAGAGTGATGCAATGTTAGAGGAGAACTCTTATAATTATAATTGTAAGTCAAGTCACATGTTACTATTACTAACAATAATTAGGATTGCTTATCACTTGAAGATATTACTGAATTTTTTGAAGAAATAGAAAGGAAAGGAAGGCAACAATTATTAGTTATTTAAAGAATTGTTCCAAAGTGAAGAGACTTTTACATAAGTAATTTATAAAGAAAGGAAAAAAGAATATGAAAGGAAGCTATATATATTATATAAGTTTAGCCCAAAAGGCAGAAAAACCTGCATGAAATGAATAACTTTTGGAGCACCGGTTTCATTTTTTTTTCCTCCCAATTTCTTTCTTCTTGATTTGATAAAATTTTAGCATAAAAAACTCTCATCTAAAAATTATGTAAGCTCATAATTTGTTTAAATTAAGAATATAAAAAAATTGTAATTTTATAATTTCAATATATTATCATATCGCCATTAGATCCATTTTAAATAGGTAATACAATAATATTATCCAATTGAATGATTATCCAATGTTCATATTGAACAAAGAATATGATTTTTTTTTAATAATGTAACATTCTGATTTTCTATAACTAAATTATTATACTAGTGTTATTATTTTTAATTGAATTATTCGAAATAAGAACTTATTAAACTGAAATGCAAGTATTTATTATTATGGACTTACATAGTTGAATTAAATAGTTGAATTAAATATATAGTTGAAATTAATATATTTAATATGCTAGTGATCATAGAATGTAAGGGAGAAAGGAGAATCCTGATTTATTGTCTTCCCATTTGACAATTTCCACATTTTCCCCACTCATCCCTCTCTTTCATTGCCACAGTATAAAAAACATCCACTCCAACACTTACTTCCAATAAAAAGGCATACAACTTCTCTTTTCATTCTCTACTCTCACTCCACTAGAAAAGTCAAAAAATAAAATATTAGATGGGAAGCAGAGAGGAATGAGAGAAAGAAGAAAAGAAGAAGAACTAAGATCAAGAAGATAAATTGGAACAAAGAGGAAAATCAGGGTTCAATTTTAAGAGTGGATTTCTAGTCAAACTCTAGGATTTTATTATTTCTTTACAATCTCTTCAAGTTAACATAGAATATCCCACTAAAATCTTTCATAGATGTACTTAGGACTCTTGATTGTATATTGATTGATAAATGATAATGCTTTAAATTTGATTTTTAGGTGTTTTTATAAAATTTGACTATGTAGATTTTTTACATAAGCTGATTGATGAATGTTTTACACCAAATTCATGTCTTACATAATTGCATGCATTCCTTGTGTTGTTCTTTATCATACCTTATATGAATGTTTGTAATTGAGATATGGGGATTCATGGATGTTATAAGGAAAACCATAAGCTTTTATATTGAATGGAATGACTTTGAACATGTTTGAAGTGAGCGCACTACAAAAAAAAATATCTATTGTGACACTCAGATGTTGTGATAATTTTTTATCTGTCACTAATACTACTTTTAGCTACGGTTAGAGTGTCACTGTTTCTAAAATTATTATACTTTTTAATAAAAAAAATTAAATGCACATAATTATGTAGCTGAAAATGCAAAAGAAGTTGTAACTACTAATTTTTATGAAACTCGTTCCCCTCTGGTCTTGTATCATAAAAATGCAACTACACCTCTTCCACAAACACAATGAAGGAGAAATTTTTTCTTTTTCTTTGCATTTCTCAAACTATTTTCTCTCTACTATCTTCAACGAACCTTGTTGGAACATAAGTATGTTATAGTGTGAATTTAAAAATGTGTTGAAGTCCCACATTGGAAATAAATATTTTTTGTAAATTTAAGTGAAATGAAACTTGTTTTTTAAAATTCAAGTCCCACATTGGAAAGAATTTTTTTGATATCTCACTTTGAAAAACTATCATATTTTGTGTAGTTTCAATTCTATACATACTAAAGTCCCACATTGTTTAGAAAACATATGTGACTTTGCTTCCATCACTATATAATGAGTTTCAAGCTATTGTGAAAAACACACCAAAGTTTGATACTTTTCCCAACTTTCTCTTTTCTCCCTCTTATATTCTGCTCGCTTAATTTTCGAGCCACTTCTCCCCTTTCTTTCTGTCCCTTCTGTTTTAGAGCGGTTATTATGTCGCAGTCCCTTCGGTTTTTTAGAGTGGTTATTATGCCGCAGTCCCTTTGGTTTTTAGAGTGGTTATTATGCTGCGGTTCCTTTGGTTTTTTTGAGCAGTTGTTATGCCGCAGTCCCTTCGGTTTTCAGAGCGGTTGTTATGCCGCAGTCCCTTTGGTTTTTTAGAGCGGTTGTTATGCCGTAGTCCTTTCGGTTTTTTGAGCGGTTGTTATGCCGTAGTCCTTTTATTTTTAGAGCGCCGTAGTCACTTTGTTTTTAGAGCGGATATTATGTCGTAGTCCATTCGTTTTTTGTCTTTTTGAGCGGTTATTATGTCGTAGTTATGAATGGTCATAGTACTATATTGAGAGTGACTTTAATTGTCATATCGAGAGTGGCTTTAACTGCCATATGGAAGGTGTAATTCTAGAACGGTTTTCTACAGTGCAGTAGAACTCCGCTACAGAGTATATGGGTTGTTTTATCCTGGAGACTTCGTGGTTGATAGTCTGTCTTGCACAATTTTGGGCAGTGCCTCGAAACGTCTTAAAGAGAGCGACATAGTCCATGACTCAACCCAGTAATACTCTCGGTGGCATAAATTGTGATTTTTAAATAGTTTTTGAAAATAAAAAACCAACAATTTTAAGACGTTTCTTTCTGCCATTCCAACCGAAGAAATTACTGGATTTGGATATGTTGCCTCTGATTTTGATAAACTGTTTCAGTTTGAAGCAAATAGAAAAGGATAAAACAGTTGGAGAATTAACCCATGAGAGAATAATGAGAAGAATTATATTCTTAATCGACTTGCTGATGATCTGTATAACTATTACAGTTCTAGCAATAAGTGCGAGATATGCTTGAGATATTCTGAATAAGTAAGTTGTGACTGCTACCTAGAGTATCAAAGAGTATCAAATGTCCGATGACAGATACATGGAGGCTGACAGATCCGTGGAGGCACATGGAGGCTGACAGATTCATGAGATCAGCTATTAAGGTACGTCATTCATGGCATATTTAAATTAAATATTGAAATTTAATATGTCTATTTTGTTTGAATGTTGAAATCAATAAAATGTCTCTTTATACTTACATGTTGTGTGATTTTAATTTTGACATGCTAGACTATGTGATGTGAACACATCTGATTTCAAAATTAAGTAACTTAGTTTTAATTCTAAAGTTATTGTTAAATGATTTTGAAAAATGTGATTTTTATAGTCAAGCTAAAATAACAAAGAGTTCACATAAATATGTAGTTAGAGAATCTAAGTCTTTAGATTTATTACACTTTGACATATGTGAACTTGATGAGACGTTACCAAGAAATGAAAAATAAAAGTGAAACGCTTGGCATGTTAAGGATCTTTACAGCTAAAATTGAAAATCAATTTAGTATAAAGATTAAGAGATTCCAAGTATGATCTAGTTTATTTAATAAATTGTCTGGAATTATACATGAAACAACTGCACCATAATTACTTGAAGTGAATGGTAAATTTGAAAGAAAAAAAGGGAATAGAATTCTTATTGAACTAGTTGTTGCTAGTATGTTTAACTCTAGTACTACATCTCATTGGTGTGAAGAAAATACATTGTTTATTTGATATGTTTTGAATAGAGTTCTTAAATCTAAAAACAAAACATCTCCTTATGAGATAGTGAAGAAAAGACACTTAAACTTGTCTTATTTTCAAACATGGGGTGGTCTGGCTTATGTCAGAATCCCGATCCCGAGCGAGTTAAACTCGCCAGTAGAGCCTATGAATGAGAATTCATTGGGTATGCAGTAAATAACAAAGCGTATAGGTTTTATGACCTAAACGCAAAAGTGATCATAAAGTCAAATGAAGTTGACCTCTATGAAAATAAATCCCCTTTTAAATCGAGAAATAGTGTGGGCAGCGACTCTAGTCAAGTTCCTGTGAAATAGTGGGGGCAGCGAACTTAGTCAAGTTCATGTGAAAAGAAGCATTGAAAGCAACAAACAAGACGAAACAGAAACTCGAAGGAGTAAGAGAGTAAGAGTTGCTATAGATTATGGACCATAATATATGGCTTATAATTTAGAAGAGGATCTTGCAAATCTTAAAGAAGCTCTATCATCATTGGATGCAGATCTATGGCAATAAGCTATAAACGATGAAATGGATTCTCTAGAGTCTAACCGAACCTGACATTTAGTAGACTTGCCTCCTGGTTGCAAACCATTAGGTTGTAAATGGATTTTGGAAAAGAAACTAAAACCCGATAGATCTGTTGATAAATACAAGGCACACCTTGTAGCCAACGGTTTTAGACAAAGAGAAAATATATATTTATTCGACACTTTTCACCGTTCACTAGAATAACATCCATTTGAATATTTATATCACTAGCAACTATTCTTAACCTGGTGATACACCAAATGGATGTTAAAACAACTTTTTTAAAAGGTGATTCGGAAGAAGAAATCTATTATGGAGCAACCTAAAGGTTTTGTAATTCAAGGACAAGAATACAGGGTATGTATGTTAGATAAGTCCATGTATGGTCTTAAATAAGCTCCAAAGAAATGGCATGAAAAGTTTGATAACTTTATTATATCGAATGAGTTTAAAGTGAATGAAAGTGACAAATGTATTTACCACAAATTTGAAAATGGCATTTGCACTATCATATGTCTCTATGTAGACGAGATACTCATATTTGATTCAAACATTCATGCTGTAAATATTTTGAAATCATTGTTGTGTAACAACTTTGATATGAAAGACCTCAGAGAAGCAAATGTAATCCTTGGAATCAAGATTACTAGGTCAGAAAAGGGAATTTCTTTGGATCAATTTCACTAGGTTGAAAATATCCTAAAGAAATATAAATACTTTGACTGTAAACCTGCTTGCACACCATATGATCCAAGTGTGAAACTTTTCAAGAACACTGGTGAAGGTGTTATACAACTGAATATGCGAGCATCATTGGCAGCCTCATATATGCCACTGATTGTACTAGACCCGACATTGCCTGTGTCTTGTGCAGGTTTACTAGTAGACCTAGTATGGAGCATTGGCACGCTATCGAAAGAGTCATGAGAAACCTGAAAAGGACCATGAGTCTCGGATTACATTATCAAAGATTTCCTATAGTCCTTGAAGGATACAATGTTGCTGATTGGAACGTCTTATCAGATGACTCCAAAGCAATCGATAACTATATTTTAATATAGTGAATGGTGTTGTATCTTGGAAATTGAAGAACAAACGATATTGGCTCAGTCCACTATGGAGTCTGAAATGATAGCACTAGCTACTACTAGTGAAGAAGCAAGTTGGTTGAGATGTTTGCTAGTTGAGATCCCTATATGAAAAAAAAAATCTATGACAGATGCGATCCACTGCGATAGTATCGCGGCTATTGCGAAGATTGAGAATCGTTACTACAACGATAAGAAACGACAAATTCGTCGTAAGCACAACA
>NC_021163.2:38140425-38174036 GCF_000331145.2 Cicer arietinum | reverse complement strand
ACAGGAGTACTCTTGATAGACTCACCTATGTGAATGTGGAAGTGGGGCCGCTTCCTATGGAATTTCGAGGCAGAATTCCTAGAGCGTTCCCTATAATGGGATACACGTGCAGGGCCATTAATGCACAGGCTTTTGAGAATACACCATATGAAAAGGTTGTGTGTGGTTTTGATGTCAGAGATAGAGTTCAAGACTACGAGTCACTCTTGTTGAATCTGAATCTTACTTACTATGCAAAGGTTCAAGTCGAGAGACACCTTTGTTTATGCACGATCTTATAGAAGCATTTGATGCTATTTTAAGAAACTTTTTTTTAAATTCAAGTAAGGGATTGTTGGAACATAAGTATGTTATAGTGTGAATTTAAAAATGTGTTGAAGTCCCACATTGGAAAGAAATATTTTTTGTAAATTTAAGTGAAATGAAACTTGTTTTTTAAAATTCAAGTCCCACATTGGAAAGAATTTTTTTGAAATCTCACTTTGAAAAACTATCATATTTTGTGTAGTTTCAATTCTATACATACTAAAGTTCCACATTGTTTAGAAAACATATGTGACTTTGCTTCCATCACTATACAATGAGTTTCAAGCTATGGTGAAAAACACACCAAAGTTGGATACTTTTCTCAACTTTCTCTTTTCTCCCTCTTATATTCTGCTCGCCTAATTTTCGAGCCACTTCTCCCCTTTCTTTCTGTCCCTTCGGTTTTAGAGCTGTTATTATGCCGCAGTCCCTTCGATTTTTTAGAGCGGTTATTATGTCGTAGTCCCTTGGGTTTTTAGAGTGGTTATTATGCCGCAGTCCCTTCAGTTTTTTTGAGCGGTTGTTATGCCGCAGTCCCTTCGGTTTTCAGAGCGGTTGTTATGCTGCAGTCCCTTTGGTTTTTTAGAGCGGTTGTTATGTCGTAGTCCTTTCGGTTTTTTGAGCGGTTGTCATGTCGTAGTCCTTTTGTTTTTAGAGCGGTTGATATGTCGTAGTTACTTTGTTTTTAGAGCGGATATTATGTCGTAGTCCATTCGTTTTTTTGTCTTTTTGAGCGGTTATTATGTCGTAGTTATGAATGGTCATAGTACCATATTGAGAGTGACTTTAATTGTCATATTGAGAGTGGCTTTAACTGCCATATGGAAGGTGTAATTCTAGAACGGTTTTCTACAATGCAGTAGAACTCCAATACAGAGTATCTGGGCTGTTTTATCCTCGAGACTTCGTGGTTGATAGTCTGCCTTGCACAATTTTGGGTGGTTGATAGTCTGCGCACAATTTTGGGCAGTGCCTCGAAACGTCTTAAAGAGAGCGACCTAGTCCATGACTCAACCCAGTAATACTCTCGGTGGCATAAATTGTGATTTTTAAATACTTTTTGAAAATCAAAAACCAACAAACCCTAATCCCAAAAACCCTAAATTCAATTTCGAACAATCTTGAATTCATCTCTCTTGTTTCACTTTGCGATTTGTTGTAGCAAGTAAGTTATATTCTCTTTCCAAATCATTTCAGTTTGCAATTTCAATTTTTATTTTGGTAATCTTGCTTGTTAAGTGTCATTTTTTTGCGATTTGCTGAATGAGGTTGTGGGTTTGCGATTTGTTCTGTTTTTGAGCTGATATGGGTTTGCGATTTGTTATGTTCTTGAGCTGATATACGTTTGCGATTTGTTCATTCTCACGACACAGTATCCTCATTAGCACTTGAAATTAAATAAAGGTTCATTCTACTCAATCACATTCAGTGCAGCTCGCACGTGTGCACAAGAAGAGAAACTTAATGTGTCTGTTGTCCCAACTACTGAGAAAAGAGATTATGGTATCATTCCTATACAAAGTATGTATGGTAGTAATGGTTGGGAATCATTTGCTTGTGGCTTCAAAGCTGATTATGAACAAGGTGAAATTGTTATTCATAATTCTGGTGTTGAAGATGATCCTGCTTGTGGTCCCCTTATTGATTCTGTTGCTTTGAAGGTTTTAAATCCACCTAGAAGAACTAGAGGCAATAATAATGAAGCATTTGTGTTTGATAATAATGAATTAATAATAATAATAATGATATTAATTTGGACGTTTTTGGTGTAGCTAATTTATTGAAAAAATGGAAACTTTGAAGAAGGACCATATGTATTTCCAAATGCATCATGGGGGGTTTTAATCCCACCACACATTGAAGATGCACATGGTCCATTACCAAGATGGATTGTTGAATCACTTAAAGCTGTTAAATACATTGATTCAAATCATTTCTATGTACCAGAAGGAAATAGAGCTATTGAACTTGTTGCTGGAAAAGAAAGTGCCTTAGCATAAGTTGTGATTACTACTATTGGTAAAGTTTATGATCTGACTTTTTCTGTTGGTGATGCAAATAATAGTTGTGAAGGTTCAATGACTGTGGAAGCTTTCGCTGGTGGTGACACTATTCAAGTTCCTTATGAATCTAAAGGTAAAGGTGGTTTTGTTAGAGGGAAGCTTCGTTTCAAGTTCCTTTATTTTTTGGCTGGTCTATTAACACTTGAACTTAAAGTTGATCTTCTTGTTTTATTAAGTTATGTTGAGGGCCTTTATAATGGTCCTCCTAATGACCCAATCTCAAAGTTAATTCATACATATATAGAAGAAAAACATCAAAGAGAAATTACTTATGGAGAAAAACTTCAAGATTAGGCAGAGGGGGTATGACTGCTAAAGTCAATGCTGCTGTTTGTGGTGGCATCCCTGTTATTATAACTAGGAATGTAACATTTTGTCTTGTGTTTCATTTCTCTAACAAAGTGCTTGCACTGAAGAATGAAGATAGCTATTTTTGTTTCACTTTCATACCATAGAAAAATTGTTTTAATTAGTCAATGTGTTTTCAATTGCGGAAAATAGTAGTTTGTTCAAATTCCGCTGCGCAATTGTGCTAATGCTACAAGTCCGCTATAAGCCTATGACCGCTATTTGACAATATTATATAATAAATAGTGTATCGCAGAACAATAGCAATTTGTTCAAATTGCGCTATACTATAGCACCGCTATTTAAAAACACCGTAATTAATTTTGTTTAAAATAAGAGAAATATAGTTATATGTATCATGTCATGTAGATACAATGCTCATTTCTTTTATGCCATAAATCGTAGCACATATTGCATGCAACTCTAGGGGGGAAAAATAAAAATGAAATTTTGTTTTGCTTGAAACAATTGGTATTTACTAAAGTATCTGTTATATCCTGAGATATAGTTCAAGTAATGAAAAAGGCTTCTGATATTTGTCACTACTCGCGAGCAATATTATAATTTGCATGAATGTAGAGCATGATTTAAATTTCAAGTATACATTTGGCTTTTACATTTTACTGACAAGGAAATTGTATTTCAACCTCCGTTGAAGTGGCTATGCCACAGACAACATCATACGGGTGCTTCAAGGGGAGAAAATGGGCACTGTCTTTCATAAAGATGCACATCTGTGGAAAAACATTAAGCAAGAGAGCGCACATGAAATGGCAGTTGCAGCACGTAATAGTTCTAGACGACTTCAGGTAACAACAGTTACATAATGAAAAAACTTCTAAACTGTACTTGCAAATATTAGAACATAAACACAACAGTGTTTATAAGAAGGCAAAACTCTCATGTGCTAATTTTTTGTATTCACAAGACTTGAATCCGAAACCTTGCTTAAGTATAACAGTGCTCCTGTTTTATCCATTTTCCATTTTCAACTATTACTTAGCATGAAAAATATAAGAGCATGATTATAAACTACCTATCTAGTATAAGTTGATTGTTGTTTCATTATATCATATTTCAATATATCCTTCTCGTTTATGAAATATTTATTTCAAGTTAATTTGGATATTGATGTATGAGTTGTTTGATAAATGAATTAATAGATTGCTGCATTGGCAATTCAAAGTGGGAATGGGTTATTACTTAAAGGAGGAAAGGAAGGTCGAAGATCAAATGCTGCCTTACACAAGGTTTATTCATTTATTTTATTAGTTGAGGCTGTAGTTTTTTCAGGTCAATCTAGATCATCATTTTTGGTATAATTAAGTTTCCATCTTTACATATATATTTCTTCTTTGTTGTAGGTGATTACTTCAGTCATGCCAGATATAGTTGGCGACAAACTCATTGGGCTTGTGACTTCAAGGAATGAAATTCCAGATCTACTCAAGGTAAATATTACAAGTTAAAATCCTCATAATTATATTTTTGTGATGATATTCACTAATTAATATACTTTGCCACAACTTGATGATGTGATAGATCTTGTGGTCCCTAAAGGCAGTAACAGGCTTGTTTCTCAAATCAAGGAGTCAACAAGAATTCCAGTTCTTGGTCATGCTCGTATTGTATCACATATAAATTTCCTATGTGTAAACATGTAAGAAAAACTACGACTTCTATTGAAATTGTTTTATGTGTTTTTGTTATGCAGATGGAATTTGTCATGTATATGTTGACAAGTCTGCTAATATTGATATGGCAAAGCAGATAAATAGGGAGGCAAAGACTGATTATCCTGCTACCTGCAATGCAATGGTAATTAGCATTCACATCATTTGCAATGCTTTGTTCCCTGTAAAAAATGTTCATCGAGATTCTCCTAGCTTGTTGGATTTTGCTTGCTTGTTATTTTGATGTTGTGAATAGAATTTATGGAATGTGCTCATTGAAATAATGTGTCATGATATTCTTAGGAAACTCTTCTTGTACACAAGAATTTGTCGTGTAATGGTGGACTTAATGAGCTTATCCTTGAACTCCAACGTGAAGGTTTGACCTTATTTCATAATGGATTTATATGAACATTGGTTTAAATGGAATATTTTTGTTTGTTTTTTCGTAACATAATGGATTTAGTTTGTGTTTAAATGTATTAATCTTTTGTGATGATTGAATATGCATGGTGTCACTGTGCAAGAAAGTGCATCATAATTTTCTCAAAATTGGGAAAACATGTATAAATAGATCTAAATGACTTGCAGGTGTTCAAATGTATGGTGGACCAAAAGCGAGTGTCATGCTAAACATTGTTGAAACGAGTTCTTTTTATCATAAGTACAGCTCACTTACTTGCACAATTGAAATTGTTGAAGATGTCTTCACTGCTATTGACCACATACATAAACATGGAAGGCATGTTTGAGTCCTCGAAATTATTTTCATTTTTGTTATCATTATCACTAATTTTATTATAGGTATTTGCTGCTTTATTTGATGTTTCTGTAGCGATCACTGAATGCATTGTCACAGATGATTCTGAAGTGGCTGAGACTTTCATATATCAAGTTGACAGGTATCTTTTGCTTTCAACAGATAGTGACATAGCATTATGAGATGGAAGGGTAATTCAGATGCTATTCCCAAAGTTTGATCCATTATTTTTAATTTTGGGACATAATGTTTTCCTCAATCATGCAAATATTAATAGTTTTTAGTTTGCTTTATTCTCATCTGTATAATCTAAAACTTTGACTAATCCCATCAATTTATAAAAGTTGAAAAGAATGCTGAATTACTTTATTTCTGTTTCTGATTATTTTATTCATCTAACTGTTAGACATTTTTCACATTATGATTAGTTTTCATTTTTTAGAACTCAACAAACATGATGATTAAATAACTAATATTACTTGATTTTGTTGGTTGTTTAAAATATCAATTTTCGCCTTATGGGTAAACAGTGCTGCTGCATTCCACAATGCAAACGCTTTGGCTTGGGGCAGAGGTTGATTTTATGAGACTGAAAAATAAATTGTATGTTTCAATGACATTAGTTAATAAAAATAAATTAGAAATTTAAATTTAATTTACTGGTAATAATAATTTAGAATTACAATTAGTAGGGAGATAAAATAAATTTAATTTAATAAATAATAATAAGTTTTAGTGACCGACAATACCATAGGAATAGATTAATATTTTATTTATATTTCTTTAGGTTTTAGTGACAGATAATACTATAGGAATAGACTAATTCTTTATTTATATTTATCTAGTTTTTAGTGACAGTCATTATTGTAGGTAGAAATAAAAAACATGTAGTGACAATCCTCAGAACATATAGTGACAGTCCTTAAAGTGTAGCAGAACGTCCCCTTAAAGTTGACACTAGATTTGAGTGTCACTCAAAGTATTATTGACTTTTACCTACAGTTTCTTACTTATAGTGAAACATTTTGTGTGTCACGATAGGTCAATTTTTTTGTAGTGAATGGTGTCAATAGAGTACTTACTTTAATTACTCATATATCTCTAGGTATAGGATATAAATATATCTAATACTTATATATATAAATATATTTATATACTAGATGCATGTCTTAGAGTGATGTTCATCTTAACTAGATGAATTACGATTCTATATATGAAGGGATATATATGTGATTCATTGTAATTGCAGCACTACTAACAAGACTAAATTATGTCTAATTTCACCAAAATATGTTATTGACAAATCATCGCAAGTAGAAAAACCTTTTGTAGTCTAAGAACAACCCTTGTCAAGTAGGTTTAAATTGTTAAGGTGTCTCGTACTTGAGGCTTAAACGAAATGCTATATCATAGTTATATAGTTAAAGAACAAATGCTAACTAATTAAAGATAATAAAGAATAAATAGTATTTTATTTTTATATTTAGTTTGTCAAGAGAATTTTTCAAGTTTAACACATTGGTCTGAGTGGAAGTTATCTTTAAATTGCTTTTTTTCACAAATTATATATTACTAAGTTTTATGCTCACTATCTTGATCACTATCTTGATGGTATGTTTTTCAAGTATATATGATGAACATCTATAATGTTTATCAATCTTTTATTGTTTTTGAGTAAAAGTCGGACCGCATGAAATGTATGTATTAGGAGTCTAATCTTTATTTATTTATTTGCCTATCCTTTATTTTATTTATTTTGAAAGTTGTTTTACAGTTGTAAATTTTTCAATTAGGTTTTGAACGGAAAGATTTTTCACTTTGGAACTTTTAATTTCAACACTTCTGCATTATTTGTGAAAATTGTCCATAAATTCTTATTTAACTTTAGGCGTTACAAATACATAGACAATGGTTTAACAGCGTAAATTCTCTTGATGTTGTTATTTCTTGATGAACTCTCTTTAGTTATTTCAACTTTTTATTTTGGTTTGAAAACAATAAAAAATATAGAAATTCAAAATATAATTGAAGATTATTTTATAATTATATGCTTAAATATAATTTAAATGTCTTGTTTTTATGATATCGTTTATAGTTAGTTGTATTCGTTGCATTGAAAAATGATTATTTATAAATCAATCAATATAAAATTAGTTCTAATTTGATACAAATTTATATTAATTAAACGATTCATTTGTATATGTGTGAAAAAAACTTTGAATAATTTTTTTTTTTTAAGAATTAAGGGAGTAGGTATGAATACCAATTTAATAATAATAAAGGCTAAAATTGCATATTTAAGATAAGAATTATGTTAGCAACATATTACTTTCCAAATACCATATATAAATAAAGTTTTGTATGTGTCTTGTCTAATTAATTTACCTCCAAATACTTTCCAAATACCATGGATTCTGTCTAAACTTCAATCAATAATTTACTAACACTTATCTTCAAATTATGTATGCCCATAATTTGTTTAAATAAGAATATAAAAAAAATATGAAATTTCATGATTCCAAAATATATATATATCATTATTTGTTCTATCTTAAATAGGTAGTAAAATAATACTATATAGTTGACGATTCTCTAATGCCCATTGAACAAAGAATGTGATTTAATTTTATATATATAGACAATTATTTAATGAAACAGATTATCTTTATGCTATTGTTTCTTGACGAATTCTCTTTGGTTATTTCAACTTCTTAATTTTGTTTCAAAACAATGAAAGTTTAGAAATTTGAAAGATTGACCAATATTTTCTCACTCTACGCTTATATAATTAAAATGTTTTGTTTTTATGAGATTATTTATAGTGGGGTATTTGTATTATTTGCATTCAAAAATGATAATTTACAAATTAGTTAATAATAAAATTAAATCTATTTTGATAAAAATTAAATGATTCATACGATCTTCTATTAATAAAATTTTGTATGAATCTGGTCAAATTTACCCACAATATTTAGTGGATTCTGTTTAAAATGAAATAAATAAAAATAATGTATTGAGAAAAATGTATAAAATGGTATGTTACTAAACACTCACCTAAAAATTATGTAAACCAATAATTTGCTGAAATAGAAATATATAAAAAATATATAGGTAATTATATGATTTCATATATATATATATATATATATATAAATTTGTGGTTCTATAATAATAAAAATTAAAAATCAATATTAATGATAAGAATTATGTTAGCAAAATATTATTTTCTAAATACCGTCTACTATAGATAAAATCTTGTTTGTCAAAAAATAAATGATAAAGTTTTGTATGAGTCCGTCAAATGCACCCAAATGATTTGGTGGGTTTTGTTTAAATTTCAATCAATATTAAAACAATGTATTGAGAAATACTCATCTAAATATTATGTCAGCCCAGAATTTTTTAAATTAAGAATATATATATATATATATATATATATATATATATATATATATATATATATATATATATATATATATATATATATATATATATAATATAATTTTCTTTTATAAATACATAGACAATGATTTAATGGAACGGATTCTCTTGATGCTATTTCTTGTTGATGAATTCTCTTTGGTGATTTCATCTTTTTAATTTAAATTTGGTTTCAAAACAATGACTATTTTAGAAATTTAAAATATTTTCTGACTCTACGCTTAGATATAATTAAAATATTTTATTTTTATGAGATTATTTATAGTGGAGTATTTGTATTCTTGGGATTAAAATTGATTATTTATAGTTAATTAATAATAAAATTAAGTCTATTACAATCTAAATAAATATTTATTAAATGATTGATTATATATTTTGTGTGAGAACAATTTAAATCACAAAAAATTTAGATTTACAACAGGAGGTATGAATATCAATTAAATAATATTTTAGGCTAAAAGTCAATTTTAAAAATAAGAATGATTTTAGCAATATATTATTTTCTTCATATCGTCTAGTTTATTATGAGTCTGGTCAATTTCCACCACATAGTTACGTGAATTTTGTTTAAATGTCAATCACTTATAATAGTGTATTAAGAAAAATTTATAAAAATATAGTTTGTTAATAATACTCATAAAATATTATGTAGGCCTATATTTGTTAAAATTTAGAATATAAAAAATATATGCAATTTAAATATTTCTCTATATATATATTGATGTTTTTAAATCTTATAAACTTAATTCATAAATGTCGATATTGTTAAGTTGTACGTCTTGTCTTGAATTCGATATTGTTGAAGAATTCTCTTTGGTTGTGTTAAATAATTTCTTAATTGTATTTCAAAGAAATAAATTATCTAGAAATTTAAAATATAATTGATGAATGTTTTATAACTCTATGATTAGATATATATTTCAAATGTTTTGGTTTTTTTAGATTATTTAGAGTTGAATATTTGTATTATTTGCATTAAAAATGATAATTTGTAAAATGATTCATTAATTATGTATGAAAAAACGAGCAAATTTTTTAGAATGAATTTAGTAGATATGAAACGTCTTCTTAATCACTAGTCCAATCTTTAGTCAAATATAGTTATTGTATTTCCTAAAAGCGAAAATATAAAGAATAATGTTTTCTCCAAAAAAACAAAAACTAAAATTAGAAGTAGTTTAAGGCACATTAATTGAACTTTGTATTGCTGACTGTTCTCCTTCTGAAAAGTTGCCATATCATTTGTTTATTTAAACCTTCAACTTAAATAATCATATATAGTTAGCCAATTTGTTAGTTTAATACTAAATGAAATTCAAACAGTATTATGCTCTCTACAAAATGAATTATAAGTAAAAATATATGAAATTAGTATATTAAGAAATGTAGTTATTACATTCCATCCATGTTATTCCAATACAAATTAAATTTATTGTCTATTTATCCTTGATGACTAATAAATTGCGTCATTAAAAATATATAAAATTAATTTAAATGAAGGGTAACTTAGAGGTTTTATTATTAAATAGAAGAAAAGTTATTAAAATATGTTTATATTTAATTCAAAAAATATGACTTAGTTTTTCCTATATTTCATTTTTGAGGATACACGTATTTCTTACCATCTTACCGTATTAAAATTCTTTTATATTAAATTTAAATTCTCCTCTTAAATGTGATATATAACTATTTTTGATAATGAAGTTTGTTAACTTCTGTTAGTGTGTGTATATATATTTTCTTTAATTCATCACATGTCTATTAAGCATCTTATATTTAGTCAACCATAGTTTTACTATATATAAAAAATGTCAAAGCTTTTGATAACTATAAATTTGGGTTTAACCATCATATAGTTTTCTTCAATAAATGGTTTTAAGATGAATTTTTAAAGATTCTATGTAATATTTAGTCAACCATAGTTTTACTATATATAAAAAATGTCAAAGCTTCTGATAACTATAAATTTGGGTTTAACCATCATATAGTTTTCTTCAATAAATGGTTTTAAGATGAATTTTTAAAGATTCTATGTAACATTTAGTCAACCATAGTTTTACTATATATAAAAAATGTCAAAGCTTTTGATAACTATAAATTTGGGTTTAACCATCATATAGTTTTCTTTAATAAATAGTTTTAAGATTAATTTTTAAAGTTTCTATTAATATGATATACTTGCTAAATTGACTATAATGATGTATGAAAAAACCTTCTAGATTTTCCGTTCATGCATCCTAAAGTTTGACAATTCAAAGTCTCTTAGACTTTATCTTTCTCTAATAGTAATAATTAGTATATTATATATTTAATTTAATAAAAAAAACCTAGTTTTATATTTTAATTATGAATTAATTTTTTTAGTATTTTAATTTTTAATTATAAAAATATCACCTTATTTTTGTCTATATTATTTATTTATAACTAAGGTCATGCATTACGAATATATTACCTTAAATGGAAAATGCAATATATTGATATATGTGTTGATAAATAGCCTTGAAATTGAACCAACAATTCATCATCCTTGAAGCATAGCATTGCATTACCTAATAAAAAAAAAATGCAATTTGGAGGTGATGTTAATGGTGACAACAACAAGAAGCAAAAACGCAAGATGGAGGAAACAACAACAGCAGATTCAGAAGTGTTACTGTCTCTGAGTCTAGGAGGAGGTGGTGGATCTTTTCCATTCAATTCCCTTAAGAACAATGAAGAACAAAGGGAATACCCATGCAAGTTTTGCAACAAGAAGTTTACAAGTTCTCAAGCATTAGGAGGACACCAAAATGCACATAGACGTGAAAGGGTGTTATCAAGAATGGATAAGGAATTTCAAATGGGAACTTTTGGACTTCTTGGTGCTCATCAATTGTATCCATACTCACCCATTCCAAATCATCATCAATATGCAACTACCTCACCCTTTTTTCATCATCACCCAAATATGGCTCCATCTTGGACTCAATTTGTTGCACCTTCAAGCTATGGAAACCCTTTTGGGACTCTCAACAACTCCTGGAGTACTCAAACTACTCCACAGAATAGTAATAATAATAATAGTAATAATAATAATAATAATAATAATTTGGGATTTGGTAATTATGAAATTAATAACCAACTACAGGTTCCTTCCTTTGGTGCTGCTGGTCTTAACGGCACTGTCTTAACGGGAAATAACAATATTCCCTATGTTGCTAATAACCGTCAAATTTCATCCTCATTCCCTGATTTGTCCCTCAATCTTTAGCATCTTAGTTTCATATATGTCATTTTACGATGAAAATCGTTAGCAACTCTAATGTCTTTGAAATATTAGTTCAATGGTAAGAGTTCTGAATTGTAACCTCTAAGGACATAATTCATACTCTGTATAAAATAAATGTAAAAGGGCTATTAATGTCACCGTTAATAATAAAAATTTCTCCTTTTACATTTAAAAACTTAGTAATTATGATTACTATTGTATAATACTTTCTTTGCATCTTATTGGTTTTAATTTGTTGTTGTTTTATTCTACTTTTTTTTGTTAAGGTTGATTGTTAGTGTTGTAAATACATTGTAATTGTAGTCATTACTAGAGTAAAGACAAGAATTAATGTATACCATCAGAATTATTATTGTTGAAAATTACGATGTTTACAAAAATAAAATCTGACTTATATAGATGGTGTAGGTAAACCCATCTAACTAGTTGTAAAAACAGAAAAATAACTAAGTCCTAATAAGTCTCTAACAACCTAACAACATTTTGATTAAATATTAACTCAAATTAAGGGAAGGGCTAAGTATTATCTAATACCCTCACACAAACTGGAGCACATATATCCATTAAGGCCATCTTGGAAATAAAAGAATGGAATGGGCATGGATCCAATGCTTTAGTAAAAATGTCGATCAGTTGTTGAGATGATTTGATAGGAAGAAGATGAAACATTTTTGTTGAAGTTTTTCACGGACCAGGTAACAATCAAGCTCGATGTGCTTGATACGTTTTTGAAATGAGGAATTAGCCGCTATATGCATTGTGGATTGACTATCACAATATAGTAGAATAGGATTGACAAAATCAGTTTTCAGATCAGTGAGTAAGTAAGTTAGCCATTGTATTTCACATACTGCAGTGGCCATGGCTCTGTACTATGCTTCTGAGGAACTTCGAGAAATGGTGGCTTGCTTCTTTGATTTTCATGAGATTAGAGAGTCCCCAAGAAATATGTAAAACCTGCTTACTGATCTGCGTGTATTTGGGTAGGTTGCCTAGTCTGAGTCAGAAAAGGCCTTCAATTGGAGGGCATAATTTGCAGACAGAAAAATGCCTTATGCAGGAGAAGATTTGAGATATTTCAATACTCTTATAGCTGCCTCATAGTGAGTGTTTGAAGGAGAATTCATATGTTGACTGAGTTGTTGTACATTAAACTGATATATGGCCTTGTGTTTGTTGGGTAAATGAGCTTGTCGATTAGTCGTCAATAGATGGATGGATCTTGCATAGGGGTACCATTGGCGTTGTTGAGTTTAGTGCCTTTCATCATTGGAGTATTGTCAGGTTTGGCTGCAAGCAAACCATATCAGATAATAAATCTAGAGTGTATTTTCTTTGACATATACGGATTCCTTGTTTAGATCTGGCCACTTCAAGTCCGAGGAAGTACTTTAAGTCTCCCAAATCCTTAATTATGAATGATGTGTGGAGAAAATCCTTGATGAAAGAGCTCTCGTGAGGGTCATTTCTTGCAATAATTATATCATCCACGTAAATCAAAATTGCAGTGAAGGATTTTTGCAATCTCTTGGTGAATAAAGAATGATCAGAAGTGGATTGCATATATCCTTTTGAAATTAATGCAAACGACAATTTTGCAAACCATTGTCTACTATATTCCTTTAATCCATATAGAGATTTCAAAAGTTTACAAACTTGATTAGGTTTGTTAGATGAAATGCCCGGAGGTAATTCGATATAAATATCCTTATCTAAGTTGCCATGTAAAAAGGCATTGTGTACATCCAATTGATGCAAAAACAATTTTGAGAAGAAGCGATAACAAGGCGTAATCTTACTGTAGTTAATTTTGCAACGGGAGAAAAAGTGTCAAAGAAATCAATACCTTCAATTTGAGTAAATCCTTTTGCAACTAAAGGCGCTTTATACCTTTCTAATGAACGATTCGAATTGTGTTTGATCTTGTAGACCTACTTGCATTCGACAGGCTTCTTACCATGGGGTAAAGTGGTGATGATCCATATATTATTTTGTTTTAGGGCCTGAAGTTCACTATCCATAGCCTTGACCCAAACATTATGTTGGACAGCTTATTTTTAATGGTATGGTTCAAAGTTACTAGTAATAGCATTCATGTATTTAAAATTATTTGAAGATATATTTGAGTAAGAAAGCACAACAGAAAGAGGATACAAAATATCAGATTTTTTTTGTATAGTAGCATAATATTGATAGTCATTCAAGTAGTTAGGAGGTTTCCTTGATCTATTAGACTTTCTAAGAGTTCTAATATCATGGGAAGTATTACTCCATGTATCAGAGGAACTATCAACATAGTTATTATTTATAAGGGAATCATTAATATGCAAATTAGTACGAGGAGCATGATTAGTAACAGGAGCATCAATAGGAACATCAAAAAGAAACAATTGATCATGGGGATTGATCAAGTCACTAGTGCAAGCAGTGGGTAGATTTACATTGTAAGGAAAATTTGACTCATAGAAAATAACATTTTGAGAAATAAAGGTATCACAATTATGCAAATAAAAAAGAATGTACCCTTTTGTCCCATGTTTATATCCTAAGAAAATGCATTTCTAGCCCTAGGATTTAATTTAGTTCTAGCATTAGTTAATGTTGAAGCAAAAGCAAGACAAACAAAGACCTTTAAATTATTAAAGGTAGGGAAATTTTATACAAAAGTTCAAAGGAAGTTTTGTTTTTAAGTGTAGGGGTGCATGTTTGATTAATTAAAAAAAACATGATATGTGTAGAAAATTCCTAAAGAAGCATAAAATGAGGGCATAAAAAACTCTGCCCCATTGTCACTTCTTATTGTTTTGATATGTGTAGAAAATTGATTAGAAACATAGGTAATAAAGTTCTGAATATGCATTCGAGTTTCAGATTTGGAACTCATTAAAAACACCAAAGTATGTGAATAAAGTCATCAACAATTGTTAAACAGTAAGAAAATCCATCCAAAGAAACAATATTTATAGGTCCCCAGATATCCATATGAACAAGTTGAAAAACATGTGAAGATAAAATATTACTATAAGAAAAAGGAAGCCTACTTTGTTTAGCCATATGACAAGAATCACAAACAAGATTTTTATTGAAAGAAATATAGGAAAAGTATTTACACATGGTTTGAGAGGCATTATAAGAAGGATGACCTAATCTATAATGTCAAAGGTCAAAAGAATTACATCAATGAAGCATAAACTCTATCAGAATCTAAAATACTAGTGAAATGAGATGTATTGAGGATGTAGAGATTATGAATGAGGTCCACGTTCCCAATCATCCTCTTGGTATCCATATCCTGAATTTCACAAAAATTGTGTGAGAATACCAATTTTCAATTAAGATTTTGAATTAATTTTGAAATGAATATAAGATTGAAATGAAATTGAGCAATAAACAAAACATCTTTAAGGTAAAAAGAATAATTGAAAGAAATAGTGCCCGAAAAGTGTGTATACAGATTACTCCCATTAGGAAAAATAATGGAAACAGGAGCAATCTGTTTGATAGTTGAAAACGCCTTAATTTTAGGGCACACATGATCTGATGCACCAGCGTCCAATATCCATATGTTTTGAATTGGTAAGTGTTACCTGTCTTGGAAATACTAGAAACCACATGAGGGTTATGATCGACTCCATTATCCTTGTTAGTGGATGAGTTAAAACCTGCCTCATTTGAAGATTTTAGCAAATTGACCAAGAATTGATAATCTTCCTTTGTGAGAGAATCATTAACAGAAGAATTTGCAAGTTGTAATTGTTTCCCATCACCATATGATTCATTGCTGAGTTAAGTCTTGGATTTGTAACTGAGAGGAAATCCATGTGTAAAATAGCAGTTTTCAACAGTGTGATTAGTTTTGTTGCAATGACTATATAACATTTGCCCTTTGCCACAACATCTACCTTTGTGTTAACTATTATGACCTTTTGGAAGATTAGAATTACCATAATTTACAGAAAAAATAACAGAGTCAGAAGAAGTGATATTAGAAGCAGAAATTAGGGTTAGGATTCAGAGTAGGAGTTGGGTCTTGTTGGACAATAAGGGAATAGGCTTTGCTCAATAATGGTAAAGGGTCCATGAGGAGAATTGTGTTTGAGCATTATTGTAGTTGTCAATGAAGCCTTTGAGAAAACAAATGATGTATTTGTTGTGTTTATAGTCTTTGACGGCGGAGCTTAAAGAACATGTGCAACGAGTAGGGCAAGAACAAGAAGGGGTAAGTTGTAAAAACTCTATTTCATCCCATAAAATCTTCAAATCAGTATAAAAGGATGATAAAGAACAATCCCCTTGTTTGATTGAGTGCAAATCTTTGAGTAAATTAGAAAAACAAAAGTTGATTACTTTTTGTGAATAGATCTTCAAGATCGGACCACAGTTCTTGTGCACTGTCGAACCAAATCGTGCTCTGAGTAATGTGAGGCGACAAGGTCCTGGTGATCCAAGAAAGGAACATGTTATTACATCGATCCCACAACTCGAAATTAAGATCCGTTGACAGTAGTTGTCGTAAACTGCCATTGTTGAAAGCGAGTTTGTTTTTGGAAGAGATAGCGCGTATCATCGACTTGCGTCAGTTGTAGTAGTTGGTGTCACTCAGAGGTGGCGCGACAAGAACGACACCTGAATTCTCACTGGGGTGAAGATAATAAAGGTTGCGTGAGTTTTGAGTTACATCTTTTATTTCATTGGAAAAATGAATGGTGGAATTGTGAGGAGAATTAGAGTCTGCTTCCATGGAAGGATGAGAAGAGAAAGGAAGTTTTAGGGTTGAGAGGAAATTAGGAAAGTTTGGATGTGGAAGAAGGGAGAGAAATTAGGAAAATATCAAGTGATACCATATTAGAGTAAAATGCAAGAATTAATGAATACCATCAGAATTATTATTATTATTGAAAATTACAATGTTCACAAAAAAATAAAATCTGACTTATATAGATGGTGTAGGTAAACTCATCTAACTAAGTAAAAACATAAAAATAACTAAGTCCTAATAAGTTTATAGCAAAATAACATTTTGATTAAATACTAACTCAAATAAAGGAAAGGGCTAAGTATTATCTAATAGTGACATTGCAGATATATTATCATCCATGAGATTATTAAACCATAAACTATAAAAACATATATTTCAAATATGGTATGATATGAACAAGTTATAGTTTATGGTTAAAAATACAAAAACTATAAAATCATAATATACAATTGGATAACATATTTACTAATTGCTAATACATAAACTATAAAATCATAACATATGTTTGAAATATGTGAGAAAATAAATTCAAACATATATTTCAAATAAACTATGAAATTGGATGGCTTTATTGGTTTACAAGACATTATCAAGTACAATAAAATTATCCTTATGGCGCAACGACTTGTAATCTGCACCATAAAATGAGACCTAGCTTCTAGCTACTTACTAAATCTTAATTATTTAATTCATAGACCTATTAATACATATTTTCCATTATTAATTTTTTATTTTTTTAAATTGAATTTTTGGTGTGAGTTTCTCACTAACATGCACCAGTGTATATTAAATATAGCATTGATTATGTAGGCGTGACTCTTCTGTTTTTTGACACTCTTTAGACGAATCTAATGTAGAAAGAGTGGGTATTAGGTATAGCACAAGAAAGGTTTTGTTGGATTGGTCAAATTGGAGTGAGACGTAAGTTATTTTATATGTGGCATAATTAACGTTATATATGTGACAACCGACAAAATGAAGCATGAGATGGCAATGCATTGATTGGAAGCTGTTTTTCTTTCTTTTTGTTTTTCTAATACATGTATATGGAGGCTGTTTTAATATATCTTAAATAGAAATTAGTTGTATTAATTAATACATCTTTCATTTCCATTATTATTATTATTATTATTATTATTATTATTATTATTATTATTATTATTATTATTTTAAGGGATAAAATGCTACGTTAAAAGGTTTATATTATGTTTTTATATATAGTGAGATATTTTCGACTGATATCTGAAACAAACTATAAATAGATTGAAGCTGTTTATAACAAAATGAAGCTCGTAAAAAATTATTATAAAAAATATATAAACTTAATTGCTAAAATGCCTCCTAATTTAGGAGGGAAAACCACCTTACTTTATATCCCGCTGTTATTAATTATAAGACCATTTTTCACTTTTTCTTTGTCTTTTATTATAAGATATTTTCAAAATTCAACATACATTAATGACTTCCTTAATTTATTTGTCATTGGAAAATATAACTTATATTTGTCTTTTTTATGATATCAATAATGACTTCCTTAATATATTTTTTGAACAAATTTACTACTATAATCACTTTTCTTCGTACTCGTGAAACATATTGAAAGGTCTTTTAAATTACTTATATACTCGTAATACATGTAAAGTTAAAAGTAACCATAAATATATGTATGATACCATATATGTACAATATCATGAAACAACATTTAAAACACAATGATAATGAATGTGTATAAGACATAACAATAGTGCAACATGATTAGGAATAAATGAATTTTTTCTATGGCAAAACAATAATGGAAGGATTACAATGAATAACACAACAAATAGTAGTAGATATATTTTATATATTCATTTCACAATTTTTTTGGCATTCTTCTAATAAAAGGGTTATTCGAAGGATTACTTAGTACTACACACTTATTCAAAATTTAATATAAGACTATATATATTGAAATAACTACCTCCTTTGTTACACCACACACTATCAAGGGAGGAGGAAGAAAAAGAAATTGAATAAAATAGTAACAACAAAACACTTTTTTGTAAGGTCAACCTAAGCGTAAAGCCATAAAAGCCACGATTTTAAACCTCCAAAAAATTTACATAATACATGAAAAGGCCTTACATTATAATATTTTCAAAATAAACATTCATTGAATCTTATGTAAAATTAATAATGTCATAATAAATATTAAATCAATTGACTTTATCCTCAATTGAAAAGATAATATTATCAAAATCGATAATATAAATTAAAATATAATATTACGTGTTTAACAAAAAAAAATATTGTATATTCTAAAATGTATAAAAACTAATATTTTTATAAAAAAAAAAAAACATTTAGTAATTTGACTAAAATAGTATTATAGACTATAAAATACATCATATTCAAATTCATTTTAGGTCTCCATATATAGGTCGGGAAAGCCCTGCATTTTTTGAAGGAGGATTACATGACATAATATAAAAGATGATATATGAAGGAAATAGTAAACAAATGAAATGATTTAGAATGAGAAAATAACCATTGTAATGTATATATATATGTATGTAAGAGAAAAATTAATATTTCTTGCAAGAAGAAAAGTGTCTTAGAGAGAATGTATTGGTTTATGCTATTGAATTACCAAAATTCACTTCTTTCTTTTCTTTTCTTTTCTTTTTATTTTGACAAAAAAAAACTTCATTTAATGATTAAGAAAATAAAAGACACGTTAACGATACACATAAAAATGACAGAAGTCAATGAAAAGTAATCAAACCAAAACTTGATGCTAACAACCAAACTAATGTCTTTCACTTACCGATGGTTAAGAATATTAATACGAGATCCATAATCTTTATTGTCATCCATCTTTGGAAAAAGTATTTGTTGGTATTCACTCTTAATTAGCTACTATAGGTGGATCTATGATATGACTCACTCAACCACGTATTGACAAGTCATTTGTAAAGTTGAAAGAGTATTGAATTTGGTGGTAGTTGTTAGAACCAAGTTGGTCCTATGAACAACTTCTCTTATGTTTTGATGTTAACAAAAAAGTATTTCATAGAACAATTTATTGGACTAATGGCTTCAATCAAGTGTGTATAAATTGGAACAAAAAAACCAGAAAAAGTTACCAGAGAAAGTGACCAGACGAAGTCACTAAAGAAAGTGACCAGAGGAATTAACCAGATGAAGTAACCAGAAGAAGTGACCAGAGGAAGTAACCATAGGAAGTAAAAAGGTTAGAGGAAACAAATTCAAATCAGTCAACAAAATCCTCATAAACAAACAAATGCATGTTATGGAAAAGTATGTGCATCTGCTTCAATAGTGTGCTTCTAGTATTTCAACGTGTTTCTGGTAGTTCAACGTGATTCTAAAAAGGTTAGAGGAAACAAATTCAAATCAGTCAACAAAATCCTCATAATCAAACAAATGCATGTTATGGAAAAGTATGTGCATTTGCTTCAATAATGTGCTTCTAGTACTTCCACATGTTTCTGGTAGTTCAACGTGCTTCTGGAAGCTCAATACGCACATTTCAACATGCGTCTGAGGAGTTTGTTTGATCATGATTCTAAACTTTGAAGTTAATCTCCAAGATTAATAATTAAAGCTTATGTTTTGCTTGTCTAAACAATTGCAAGACACTTCAATATGATGTCTCTATTTGCAGCCTCTAAAGTTGCAATTACTTTGATAATGCAACAAGGTTATTTTCCCAAGCCACTAATTCTAGTCATGCAATTGCCTCTACCTCTGATAATCAAAAAAATAAAGTATAAAACATCTGATTCTAACAAATCAAGTCATACTATGATGAAGAAAAGTCAATGCCTTTGATGAAAAGTCAATGATTCTGATAATAGATAAATTTTACTTAGCCGAATTAGAATACCTAGAAGTCCAAGCTCAGGCCCGAATCCATTCTCGTTTCAATCAATCAAGCGTATGAATATTCGCATGAAGAGTTTTCGAATAAAATCCAAATTTGATATGATAACAAGTTTGAAAAGATCTAGTTTTGGAAACAAGAAACTGACTAACAGTCACATTATCAAAACATATCTTTCAGAAATATATTTGAAGGAAATCTTTCTTGACCAATGTGATTTTGAGATACGATTCAGAATTTCAACAACAAATTCACAAACCCAGAATTCAACTATAAAAAGTGGTTCAAGGCTAAAGAATAAAGTACGAAACCAACAATACTAAACACCTTATAGCTCATATTTTCTAAGTACTTAGAATTCAAAGGTTCAAGTTTAGGCAAAGGCATTTGTTCAAAGTTACATCTTTTAGTGCTTAAGTGGTGTAACCCGTGTGTGAAAAATCACTGTAACCATTTTCTTAGTAGAAGAAAAACATAAACAGTTCAAAATTTGTGTAACCTAGTCCGATAGTGACTTTAGTGTGCCTCAAACAATCTATTGTTTTCAGGTTGCATTGAGAAGACTTGACTTGCAGGGTTAGGTGTTGTGTAATTCAAGATTTTGAGTATGTGGATAAATCCTTCTATGTGAAGGGACTAGACGTATCTACCAAGTTAGTCGTGAACTAGGATAAAATCTAGTGTGTTGATTTTACTTCTGCGTTATCATTTTGTTGTTGCTTTTGTTTTATTTAAGTTACGTTAAGTCACCAAACTAGAACAACAATTAAAATCAAAAAGGAAAAAGAATTAACTTAGACAAACACAATTCAACCTCTATCTCGTGTTTGGTACCTTGATCAGTAGCCACCATAAACCTTTTATTGAAAATATGGTACAGACAAAAAAAGTCATTTGTTACTGTGAACACTGCACCTAGACGTGAAAACAAAAAACGTCACACCACGACGACGTACAAACCACCAACGCACTCAAACGAAAAAAACTTAGGTAAAGAAAGAGAGAAAAAAAACTAAATTTGTGTGGAAAACTACTTATTTAAATAAAATGAGTGAATAAAATAACTTAGATAGGTGATTTCATACCAAAAAATGGTCTTAGACCACCCTCTTATTCATGAAGGTGAAGACAAAACTAGAGTTTTGTTTTATTAAGGAGCGGCGATAGTGAGAACCATTTACAACCTTTTTTTTCCCACTTCTTTTTTAGGTGAAAGAATATGAAGAGTTGACAAAATCTACAAAAATTAATGGACGTAAGTATTAAAATAATTGAGATAAAAAACATGTTAGTAATTAAAAAAAATCAATTGAAATCTTTTAATAAATACAATTAATAAATTTACAGACTTTAATATAGATAATTAATTTACTAATTTGCCCATGATTTCATAGGGAAATCCTTCCTTTAGTTGCTAACTTTTATATATAAAGATTATCATCATTCTATATATTATCACTAGAAGTCTTACTAGCATTATTATTTTATTGCACAAGAAATTCGATTTTTTTTTAATTAGAAGTACCAAGCCCAAATTCTAGTTTATCCAATTCATATAAATGGCAAATTTGTCATTAGTGAGATTTTGAGGGGCATAATTATAGTTAGGAATGAAAATAGGTTAGACTGTGTATCAAGGGTCTATCGGTTGACCTACTTATGATTTGGTCTGACCTGTTTAATAAAAAGACTAGACTCAGACTATTTTTAAAGCCTATTTATTTAAATAGATTAGGCTTAGGCTTATAAAAATGCTTATTACGCCTAATAAGACGACCTATATATATTTTATTATTTATTAATATTATTTATTTTATCATTTATTAATATTATTATTTCCTATTTTAAAGGCTATCAATTAGTCTATCACTTAGTAGTTGTTCATATTCAGTAGCCGTTCCATATTCTCCTCGTTCTTTTCTTCACCCGTTCTTTTCAAGTTCAATCGTTCATATTATTATTAAATTATTATACTATATAAGATTTCAATATTTACTACTTCAAATTCTTTTACTATGTAATAATTGGTGTATTTGTTTTAGGAAAAAATCTATTCTTTGAAACGAAAAATTATTTTTTAGGGTTTAAAGGGTGTTTGTTTCAGATTTTTTCTAAATTATTTTGTTAGAAAAATCATTTTTTATTTAATATATATCGACATATGTACATTGATATTGGTATTTGGATAGTATCGTGTAAATTGGTATGGGTAGAGCATCATATTTGTATAGGGACTAATTATGGAATCATTTTTTTTTCTTGGAAGGTTATTGCATTGCAGACTTATGAGTTATTATTTTATTAGAGTTGATTATAATTTTATTAATTTTCGTTGTATATAAAGACCTAATTTAGCCTATTTAAAAAAATATAAAATATAACAATTAAATATTTTTTTATGTGAATAAGACTTTTAAATAGGCTTTCAGGTCAGACCAGACTTTTAAAAATGTCAGGTGAGGCCGGAAAAAAAGCCTATGATAGGTCGTAGGCCAGACTTAAGTCTAAAATATTAATCGTAGGTCAGACTCAGACCTTTCAAAGTTTGACCTAGTCTGACTTATTCTCACCCCTAGTTATAGTTTCTAGTTAATCCCATTGACTAATTAAAACACATGCAAAACTCACCTACTCTTTTTACCAAATAAAAGAAAAGAAGTGAAAGAACACATTTTCTATTTACCAAAGAAAATAGTTTTTGAAAATGGTCAACACAAGTCATACTTTTATTTGTTATATTTTCTAGCACCTTTAATTGGTACTAGAGTTCAATCTCCTTATTGATCATTTTACTATGTGAGACTAAAGATCATTTACTGTTGTAAATATTGGTTACTTGGTTTGATTTATATTGTGTGTTTAGTTCAATCATACTTTTACTTACTTTCAAGCTTTACTTTTGATTTCAAATATATTATGGATTGACATAAACTGTATAGATTAAAGTTTTAATTAGTAAATAGATAAATGTATAAGTCGATATTCTATTAACTAAATGAAATTTTTTTCCTCATAATGACAATATTTTATATGTTCAAAATTGATGGTTTTTCATTTTTTTTAATTGTTTGTTTGATCACTCTTCAATGATATTTTGAACTATGAATTAAAATCTCTTTATTGAGATTCTTGAAATACACAAAGAGAATAACAGAAATGGAGAAGAACCATAGTTGTGTTCATTGAATATTGTGAAATGTTCTATCCAACTCTGAATGTGAAATTTTAGCTTAGTTGATTTTAGAAAAATATTTCAAACATATGATTAGTCTACAATGTAATAAGAAAGTCAATTGAGAATCAATTATCTACGTAAAAGGACATTGAAAAGTTTTTTGTTTGACTTTACTTTTATTAAACTTATGTTTGTACCTTTGAAATTCTTCAATGATAAACTGGGTTAAACTTTAGTGCTTCAATGAAGATGAGTAAGTTAACCAATGATAAAAATTAAAAGGCTAAAATTAGAATTTATCTAATGATAAAAAAAAATTTGGCTTAAATATAATTTTAGTCATTCATCTTTTACCTAATGTTTGTTTTGATCCTTTATCTTTTAAAAAAAAAATTATTTTGGTCATTTATCTTCTATAAGTGGTGTATTTTAGTCTTTTTCATCATAATCCTTTCAAATAATGGAATAAATATTGTCATGAACTATTGACATCAAACCTTGAATCAATTGTAAAGTTAAGTGTGCAATCTTAATAAAGATGGAGTGAAAATACGGTGAATTATGATAAATGTCTTTTATTTCAAAGAGTTTCTATATGTTTCAAATCAATCAAGAAGAATTTTTCAAGTGTCAGCCTATTATTGGGTTAAACTGATGATATTTTGAAAGAGTATTATACTAAATACATATTGGTAATTGTTAGAAGGAATTCCAATGACCGGATGTTGTTATAACTTTTGTTGTGATTGTGACAAGGACTAAAATACACCACTTATAAAAGAGAAAATACCAAAATGAATCAAAATAAAGATAAATGAACAAAATAAATATTAGGTAAAAGATAAAAGACCAACATTATATTTAAACCAATGAAGTTTTAGAATACAATAGAGAGGTTGATTCAAAATAATAGTAACATTATAATGCATTTCAACAAGTTTTAAGCAAACCAAAGACATAAAAGTTTGTTGAAACTTCAATGAACTATAATAAGTTTTCATATGCAGGTTCTCTATTATAAGTGGTTCTCAAATATGAAAAATTATGCTTAAATGGTAAATTATGAATCCATAATGTTGGAAGGTTGGAGTATTTCATCAAAGTTAATATCAGAGGATACACATGTGTGGCTCGGGTTAAATTGAAGATGAATACTAACTCTGCACCTGAGAATTGGACCAACTAGACGAAGCGAAATCAATTATCTGGTTGTCTATCTTTCGGATCTTCTTATTGTAGGTGGAAATACACAAGAAATGAGAGTTTTAATTGTTTATAAGGTTTAAAAATATTTTACTAATTAAAGGTGAAAAATAATATTGAATAAAAATCAGAGGTAGAGGAAGTAAACAGAAGGAAGGAAAAATATACAGTGATTTATCTTGGTTCACTACCAACTCAATAGCTACGGCTAGTGCCTTCACCCAGAAAGAGTTAATCCAGTAATTCAAAACATATTACAACCACTTAACTTCACAAGTTAAGTCTTCTCAACATCCAACTTGAAAATCACAAGTGGTTGAGGATATACAGCCACTATAGGGTCAAATTACGCAAATGTTTAGTTTATGTTTCTAGGTTTACTCTAACTAGAGGATGTTTACAATATTGCTCACAAACTTAGCACAACTAGAATGATATTACAATTGAGTGCTAAATAAAACATATGATTGATATTCAACTCTTTCTCATGTTGGTTCGTATATCTTCGTATGTTGTTTTTCAAGTGACGAGGACCTTTTAGAGATGTCAATTCTTGCTTTCAAATCACGTCAATTTCTTCTTCTTCTTCTTCTTCTTCTTCTATCGTTCTTTAGATTCATATATTTTTCTTCAAACATTTTTAAATTTTAATTATGGTGTCTTCAATTTTCTATTTTCCCGTTGCAACCAAATTCTGCTGATCGTTGCTTTTGACTTATGTCCAGATTCATAGACGATTGTTGCCTTGAATTTGATCTTAATCTTAGCTTTTAATTTTCTGAACATTGTAGACAATTGTTGGAATTAAATTGTTGATCGTTGTTGATAGTTGCTAGAGTTCAATTCTGATCTAAGCTTCCATTCATAATTCTGTTACAAAATTTAATTATGATCTAAGCTTTATTTCATAATTTTGTTGCTTCATCATTGTTAGGATTTTCAGAATGTTCTATCTTTGATTTTCACAGATCTGTTGTCATGAATTTGAATTGGATTGTTTCTATTTGATGAAACATTCAATTTACTGCAATTAAGAATGTAATCGACTGGACACTTTAATCCTTTTAAGTGTGGACAAAAGTAACTGCTTGGACATTTGAATCTTCATCATCAAAATCAGAAGCAGTGAGCCTTTATCATATTGTGTTTCTGAGTCGTGTGTCTTCAAAGTCAACTTCCAGAGTTCTGACTTTTATTAGAGTCAAAGTCGTTTGCTTTTTCCAAAGTCATTGACTTTTTCCATAACTATTAACTTTTTCCACAACCATTGACTTTTTCATGATGTGTTGACTTTTTCATTAGAGGGGTTGACTTTCCTCATATCCAATCATTTTTTAGTGTTGAATTACTAGCATAGGCAAATTAGTAGAGGTAGAGTCGATGTTGTATATCAGAGTCAAGATGCTTGCCTTTGAGTTGCTTTGTTGGAGACAACGTATTTGAACATGTTATCTTTGACTTTAGAGTCTCATCTTCAGAGGTAAAACCTTGGAGGCAGATTATCAGAGTCATATCCTTAGAGGCATCTCCTTTGGAGGGTGCGTGTTGTTCCTTTCCTCTGATTCTTCCTTTTATTATGTTTCCTCTTACTCTGCCCGCTTCCTCTGATCAAATATGCTTCCTCTAATGGGCGAGTTTCCTCTAATCCTAGGCGCTTCCTTTAATTTTAAGCGCTTCCTCTAATTTATTTTCTACACACTCAATTAAATTAGTAGTGCATTAAATTGTTCCCCAAAATAAGGTATTTACTATCTTCTACAAACAAGTGCAAAATGAAAAATATTTTTCCATAGTAACTATTCGTAGATTTGCCTCTGATGCTTCTGTATGTCTGCCTTGTGTGCCTCTTAAACTTTTGTGTGTCTTCCTTTGAAGACTGAAGCATGCCTCTATTAAGAATGTTACACAATTTTGCTTTTAAAACTGAAAAAGATTTCTTACACAATAATAATAATAATAATAATAATAATAATAATAATAATAATAATAATAATAATAATAATAATAATAATAATAATAATAATAATAATAATAATATCAAACATCATCCTCAAAGTTATTCATTTTCGTAAAGCTATTTACAAAAATATTAGTAACAGCTTTACCATATGAATTAATATTTTAATCTACAAAAATAAATTTTATATCAAAAATCATCAATTCAAAATCTAAGGTTTTATAATAAAGATGACGTACAAAAATTTCAACAAAATTGGAGCAACTTCTTTGTACAACTATCTACAACCGAAATCAATTTTCCTTCTTTCTCTCGTTGACGGATGCACTAATATTTATTTTCCCTCTCTTGCACATTATTCAAAATTTATAATTTTTCTTTACTTCCAACCTAAAGTAGCTATTCCAACCTAAAGTAGCTATTAACTAAAGACTTCTATATTTTTTTTTTATCTAACCTAAAGTAGTTATTAATTAGGATCTACATCTATTGTCTTACTAAGATAGAGCCACGTCAATTTGTTCAACCTGATTTCTTCCTTTTTTTTTTATTAATTTTTTTTTCTAAAACTAAATCATATCATACATATATATACATTTCAAAAGTAACAATTAAATATAATAATAACAAGTCCATAATAAAATATAATATAATTTATCACACATAAATCTTAATTTAATATTATCAATAGTCTTGAATAATTAAAATAAATTATATCTTAATATATATATATATATATATATATATATATATATATATATATATATATATTCAAAAATATTAATTAAAATTAACATAAAATGAAGGTGCAAACACGAGAAAATGGGTTGAATTATGTTTTTCAAAATTGATAACTTTTTGTTAATTTAATGAAGGTTGGTTGGTTTTATTAATTACTTAAATAAGAACAATCAGATTCAGAGGTAGCAAGCAATAAAAACATAAATAATTTGACACATAGATTTATCATGTTTCACTACTAACTTGGGTACATCCAGTCCCCTCATTCAGAAAACTTTAATCCACTAATTCAAATACCTTGTATTACAAAACACTTGACCCTCCAAGACAGTCTTCCCAAATAGCTTGACAACCTCATACTTTTGAGTAATTAACCACTTTTATCCTACAAGTCAAGTCTTCTCCTAACAACCTAACAATCGCATATTAAAGAAGGAATCAAACCACTATCGGATTGGATACAAAGATTGGAACTTTAAGTGTTTGCTTCTAACAAAGCTGATAATAATAATAACTCTCACACTCTAAGAAAAGAACACTCATAAAATATTTCTAACATGAACAAGTGTTTCTCTCTTTGAACTATAAGATGAATTTGGAATTTTGAGCTTGAGTTCTTCTACTCATTTCTGTTTTTCGTTGATTTTCTTCTTCAGTCTTGAGTATCTATTTATAGTTAAAATACGAGCTTCAATTTAATCCTTGTTTAATTCTGAATTGTATCTTGTTCAAATTGAGTTTGTAAATTCTTCATATTGGTTATGTTCCTATTTTGTTTAGATTGAGTTTGTAAATTCTTTAGATTGATTTTGTTCGTATTTTGTTTAGATTGCATTTGTAAAATCTTTAGATTGATTCGGTTGTTGTTACGGTTTATTTATGATTAATTGTGTATTCTTCTTACTTATATTATATTATTAACATAATTTCGAAATTCACCTCATTCGTTGTTTGTGTTTGACTAGTTTAACTATGTGTTTGTGAAATCACAGTTATTACAGGTTAATGAGTCTTGAAGTTAAAGTTGGGAGAAGTCTTGTTCTAATAGGTGATACTGGAAATGAGAGTCATAAGTTGTATTTTTATTTATTTAATTAGAAATAGTCTTTTGTATGAAAAATTTAGGCATAATTGATTCTGCGGTCTCTTAATTTAATTTCAGATAACACTTCAGTATTCTATCTTTTTTCTTCTTCTTGATTTAGTCTTTTATTTAATTTTAATTAACAATTTGATCTTTTATATCTTAAAATATCAATAATGTTATCATTTGTTTACAAAAACTTAAAAAAATTCATCAAAATCTTCAAACAAAATCCATAAAATTCAATACTAATTTCATGATAATTCATATATTCATCAAATGCGTAACTCAAATATGTTGGACTTAAGTCCCCTTAATCCTAATTTTGACATAATTAACAAACATACAATGTTCATACATCATGTGATAAATCTAACATTTTAACTGAGTAAGATTTCAGGAACAACAACTCAACCCTACATACTTGAGACAATCGCCTGGAACTCAAGGAATCAACAAAAGTTGGAAAATTTACTGACCAAATCGATTAGGAAATCGATTCTGTAAAAGGGTTGTATGAAAATGTGTAGTCTGTGATTAAACAATCGATTAGACAATCGACTGGCATAATCATTGATAAAAATTGTGCAAGTCAGAGGCAAGCCTTTTAGCAAGCTAATCGATTGGCACATCGATTGTTCAAATCACAAAGACTAAAGCTGATTGGATAAATCGATTGACAAATCGATTGTGCAAGTCACAGGGCCAAGCCATTTAATAAGCTAAGCGATTGGCAAATCGATTTCGTAAATAAGATTTCATAAGGAACATGGTCTGTGACAAACACAATCGATTGGACAATCCATTGTGAAAAATTCAATTGTAACAAGTTTGGTATCAGTCGATTAGGCAATCGATTGAAATGAACCAACTGGTAAAATCACTTTTTTCAGAAACATAACACTTAATCGATTGGCACATTGATTTACTTGAAATAAGCTAAATCCCTGTATTAAACCAAATCGATTGGCAAATCGATAGAAACAAAAATTTAAGTTACAGGGAACACTTAGTATATGGCCAAATTGATTATGTGTATTAATGAATCGATTATGTGACTTAATGAATCGACTGAGTAATCGATTGTTTTGATCTCGTCTTTCATAACTTTGAATAACCTTTGATATTGCTTTTTCAGACCCAGAACCAACGATTATTCATAATCAATAGAAAGCTGAAAAAGACTTCTTGAGAGAAAAAGAGAAAGATCTCACAAACACTCAAATGGGCAAACAACATCTTGTGTGAGATTCATTGCTAGTGATTGAGACAAATTTTGTATATCTTTTATATTTTCTGTAACAAATATTTTGTAAAGAAAGAACTGAGAAAAATCCAGTAGTGAAACTGGTAGTTATCTTCATTGTTGAGAGGGCTCATCAAGAAGAAGCTTTACTGTGATCTTGGAAGAGTTTGTAGAGAAACTCTGGGATACAGTGGTTGCGAAATAGAATAGAGAGAGAGTTTTAAGATTGATAGGCCGGGAGAGCTAGAACATCTGTAAAACACTCTAGAAGATTCTATTGAAAAGGCCGAAAACGTTTAATTTCAGGACTGGACGTAGGCCGTCAGATAGACGGTTGAACCAGTATAAAATCGCGGTGCACTACTCTCTATCCCTTACTCTTTATTTCCATCTTGCATTATATCATTGTATGATTGTATGATTAATCTTGATTGCATGCTATAGACGTATTCTGTTTTCATTGATATCGCTTGAATGGTTAAATTGGCATGCTTGTATCTTGATTAATTTGTAGAACAATTACTGTATATGCTGGATTAGTAATTAGTCAATATATGTAAGTGTGAACCTTCACTTAGAAACAATTCCTTGGGACCGTGATTGATCATTAGTTTAATAAAAGGGTTCTTTTGTTAAATTGATTATCAATCTTGTTGCATTTTTTAAAAACTGTCATATACCTTTTTAGACAATAGAGGTCATTATTTTCAACAAAATATTCAAATAAACTCATATTTCTATCTCTAACAACATCAAATTTATCAAATAAAGAATGAAAATATGAGTTTATTTGAAAATTTGAGTCATAAATTTGATGAAATTTGCATTATATTGAAGATGATAATTAATTTTATGGATTTTGTTTGAAAATTTTGATGAAGTTTTTGAATTTTTGCTAACATTATTGACATTTTAAGACTTAAATGATCAAATTGTTACTTAAAATTAAATAAAAGACTAAATTGAAAAGAAAAAAAAAAGATAAAGAACTGAATTGTTATGTGAAATTAAGATAAGGAACCGCATGAACAATTATGCCAAAACTTTATAAATATTAGTAAGTTTTTGGAATTAAATTAAGAAATTCTAGTTAAATTAAAATTATGGATCGCCCTGTTCCATAGAAAGAAAAAAGTTTAAAATGTTGATTTTGAATTATGAGAAATGTGATATACTATATAATTTTTTAAAAGTTTTTTAAAAAAATAATAAATAAGTTTAAAAGTTTTTTCAAATATACTAGGTAACACATTCGATCCCGATTTTGTCACGGTAACAACAAAGGGAAGAGGGAGAAGAATTGATGAAAAGTGGTGGTGAGGCCACCTAGTTATTGGTGCTAGTTATCTAACACATGGGGATGCAATTAATTGTTAGTCGATATGGCCAAACAGATTCTATAAAGAGATTGAATAAAATCCTCTTTTTTATATTTGAATTGATCTTGCAGCAGAAAATGATTTTTAATGTCAAAATAATTTGTATTGCAAAGGTTTTAAAACTTTTTAATGGTATTACAATTAATTAACAAAAATGAATGAATGAAGAACTACGCAACAAATAGTCTTTGATTGAATAATTTGAAAACACTTGTAATTCAATCAAAATTGTGAAGATGACTAGAACTCTTAATTATTACGCAATAATTGAAATGCAAAGAAAAACAAAAACTTCAATCAATTAGTAATTGTTGAATATGTTAAAATTTTATTTCAACCATTCAAAACATATAATTGATCCCAAATTGAGTTTTCTATGTTATTAATCATCTTTATACAAAATAGAAAATTGTGCCTTCAAATGACTAAATTAATATCAAAAATGAAATTGCATATATTAAATGACTTAAGGTTAAGAGAAAAACAATCAGGAATTTATATCAGTTCCTCTTTCTCACGTTTAAAATACATTCATTACTGATTTAAAGAATGTGAGTTTCTTTCTTTATTAATTATTTCAAATTGTTTACAAAATTGTTACAACATGTACTCTAATTTATTTTTTCAAAATGCTCTTTAAACAAAAAATCTTAGAACAATACTCCAAATAAATATTATGTAAGAACAAATTGATTCAAATATAAATACCTACTATTAATGTTTTGATGTAACAAAGCAAAAGAAAAATTATCGGCTAACTGATTTCTTTGAGTGTGCAGATTATTTAAAGTCATAGAAAGAATTTGTGTTGTTGACTATTTGACACAAGTAACATAAACTATTATGACTTAACAATAAATGTTTATGCGTTAAGCACTTAAAATATATTGTCAACTAATGAACTAATGAACAAATGAATATATTTACCAGTGAAAGAACTAATTATAACTTAGAAGAAAACTATGTTGATCAATCTACATAAAGCAACCTATGTTTTTACAACTTTGTTTTAGTATATTGTACTATTAATTTATTATTTTGGTGTGATCACTTTTGTTTTTAGGAAATAAAAGTTTCAACTACAAACTCTTTTAGAGAAAGTCACTCTTCCTCATACATGTTTTTTCTTTTCTCTTGCATTTATGAAGACTGCACTTGTTTTAAGTGTGGGGGAGAGAAAGTGGTTTGAGCTGCAAACTTAGCCATTGTCTAGCTTGTTATATTATATATTGAAAGCGGAAAAAAATTTACCATGTTAGGGACCTTTAAAAAAAATCATTTTGACATACCTTAATTTAATATATTTTTTTCTTAGTGGTTAATTGAAAGCTGATAATTAACATGAAGTTTTGTGTATGATAACTTTCTTAGATATTTACTACAAAATGTGAGCGCTAAGTGATATTCAGTTGAAAAAACACAAATAATAATATGATATAATAAATGATTAATTATATTTACAAATTGAATAAGCTATAATGTATAATTGTAAGAATGTTTGTTCAAAGTAAATGACATTTTGATTAAACCGTATATGTATATTGGTTTAACATAGTAGATCTTTGAGAAGATTATAAAGTGAATCTTCATGTGATTGCAATAGATGATTCACAAAAGTAATGTTAAAAATAAGTTTGGCAACAAAAGTCTAATAAGTTATACTCCAAGTCAATGATTAGAAGCCGCTAGAAGAAAAGTCAACGTGAAAAAGAAGTTCGGCAATAAAAGTTTAATAAGTTATACTCCGAGTCAAACGATTAGAAGCCTCTAGGAGAAAAGTTAACATTGGTTTGTCTTATCACAAAGTGTAAAGTGCAACAATGATCATTTGCTGCTAACAAAAGTTAACCATTAGTTGAGACTTTTTATGATCCTTTTATCAAGATCTTCTAAAGGAAAAACAAAATATTCAAGAAAGTTATAATTATCTGATGAAGTCTCCATCTAGAAAAAATCAATGTCTCTGAAGAATCAGTCAACGATGAAGTCAACGATGAAGTCAACGATGAAGAAATCCTTGTGATTAATTTTATTTACTTGTGTGCTTGCTATGGTATTTATAATTTTATACATATATGATCAAATGACTAATTTCCTTAAATATATTTTGAATATCTTAGAATATCTATTTTATTATATAAGTGTTAAAACATTATCTTGGGTTTAAATGATTTTAATACATATATTAGTAATTGCAATTAGGGGCGGAAATAGACTAGGCCGTCTATGTGGTTTGGTCGGATCTGTTTTATATAAATATTAGATTTGGACTTTTTTTAAAGTCTATTATGCTTGATTGACCGACATATATATATATATATA
>NC_021163.2:38120174-38140200 GCF_000331145.2 Cicer arietinum | reverse complement strand
TTAAAGTTATTAATTGAAATAGATAAAGCGCTTATAAAAAAATCTATTAGATCTGATAGACGGTATATATATATATATATATATATATATTAATATTGTTGTTTGTTACTAACTTAGTATTTATTGAATAAAAAAAAGTATAATTTTATTAATTTTTATTTTCTTTATTATTTTATTAGCTTTTTTTTTATATATAAAAGCCTAGTTTAGTCTGTTTAAAAAATATATAAAATGTATTATTTAAATGATTTAATGTGAAATAGGCTTTAAGGGTAGGCCGGAAAAAAAACCTATAGTAGACCGTAGATCAGACTCAAACCTAAAAAATTAATCATAGTTCAACCTTAAGCCTTTCAAAGCCTAGTCTGTCATGTTCAATTATCATCTCTAACTGCAAAGATAATATCAAAAATAAAAGTTTTAGCTATTAATGCATGTTTGAAGATTAATTATTTTACTTTATTTTGTTAAATATGATGAATCTTAAAATATTAATAACATTTTTAAAATAAAATTATATTTAAAGAAGTTTAAAATTTGAATTTGAATAATTATTAGTTGCTCGAATAAAATGAAAATAAGAAGAAAAAAAAATTAAGTGTATATGTGTAAATGGCATGGTCCATATGTTAGAGTGAAAATAAAAAAATAAAAAAATGTTCAATCCCTAGTTATAAGAAGAAGATGAATTCTAATACAACGTGAGAGAATGTAAACAGAACAATGTCAGGGAGGGAAAGAAAGACATAGCATATCAAAATCGACTTCGGTAATTGATTAGCTGTCAAGAAAACCCATTCTAAATTTTTCCTTTATGACTTTCGTAATTTTACACTAAAACAATATTGTGAACAGTGACCAAATTATACATCAATTTATTTTTCTGTTTTGGGTATGTTTCTTTGACCCAATTAAGAAATCTATCTTTTAGAAAGTATTTTTATAAATTATACATCAATTTATTTTTCTACTTTGGGTATGTTTCTTTGACCCAATTAAGAAATCTATCTTTTAGAAAGTATTTTTATATTTTTTCTAACATGTAATCTTTTAGAAAACTGCATTCACAATATAATGTAACAATAATTCCAACTTGTTTTTGGTAGATTCATAAATTAATATTACAACTTGAACTAATTTTAAAACTAATAAGTCTTAACCAATCCTCTGGTGCTCAGCTCGTATCTTGTTTTCCTCTAGCTACTAATATAAAAATAAAGTGGTGAGATAAAATCTCAGTGAGTTCTGAAAATAAAAGGAGGGGTAGTTTAAAAATATTTGTTTCATAAATATGCATAAAAACATGAAATTATAATGCATCTCATGATAAAACTCTTAATTTCAATTTTTCATAAAAGTTTAATTGAAATCATTATTTCATTATGGTTTTGAAAACTATGCATGACCTCAAATATTTTCCTTAAAACAAGGAAAAGTCGCTCAATATCTTGATGTTGATCACCAAGATAATTGAGTCTATATTGGTAAAGGTGGTCTGGCCAAAGCCCAACCAACGTCACAATGGTTCTCCTCTACCTGATGTCACATTGTGAATAAGGCCATGCATGATCTGATTAATGAGAATGTAATGCACTTGAGAAGTTATGTATTCAATGGGTTGATAATATTATGTTTGCAATACATCATTACTCCATAACATTTATAATGGGTTGAAAATCAAATGTGAATTTAATCCTAAGTCCCTGACCAGAGCTGGAACTAGAAGTAAACTTAGCTAGAGACATAGCTCTTGACTAGAGGTGTTGCATTTTGAAGTAACAGACCAGAGGCAGCATGACCAGAGGCAAACTCTGATCAGATGCAAAAATACTTTACTCAAAATCCTTAGGCTTTTGAAAAACCCCCGAAGGCAAAATACTTAGGCTTTTGAAACAACAACTTAAGGAAAAAAATCCCAATATTACCGAATGACACCTAGAGACAAAACTATAGAGGCGATGATGAAAGAGAATCCAAGGCACACACATTTGCCTTCAGCAAAAGGATTTGCACATTAAACTACAATTCTTTACTCAAAATCCTAAGAGTTCCTAAATTTCCAATACAACAATCATGAAATGATCAAACAAACAACATGCATGACATTTTAAAATCATTTAGGTGCGGTTTCAAATCACTTATGTGCTAAAAATTCAATTTCTTCACACTCTAAGTTCTTCTAACACGTAATGCCCCCAAAACAGTTTCTTACAAGAAGTAAAGAGTTTCGGAGAAACCTCATGCTTAAAGAAATTAATATAATAGAGGCCACAGAAATGGCACTAAGAAGAAGAATATTATGCTCCAAAGCAGCTCTAAGCTCCACTTGAAGACGGGTTTCCTGCTTCACTTATTTGAGTTGAATCATAAGGAAGAAGAGATAGACTTCCGCATGCAAGGTTGTTGGGCAGCTGTAGGGGACTTTAGTGAACTTCTAATCTTGGAAGATTTGTAAGAGAAGGAAAAATGAAGGATTTGGAAGAGAATGTGAATTGTAACAATGGGGCTACCCTTCAGACAAGTTACAGGATTGAGAAGATAAAAATGAGAGAATGATTGAGTATTTTTTTTAAAAGGATAAAATGAGGGAAAGAAGGAAATTCTCCTTTTTGCCCCTTGGACATTCTCCATATTACCTTTTTTCAATTCATATTTTGATTAAAATTCTTTATATTTAAGTTAATGTATTAATACTTTGATTTCCCTTTATTTTTAACATATGTTAATTAAATGGGTTAGAAACGTTTATAAAGTGTGTGATTTAATTATGTGAATGTGAGATATAAATAAAATTAAGTTGTTCTATGTCTTCAAAATTTTAATTATTATGATATATGTGTGAAAGTTTGAATTTTTATGTTGTATGTGATTAAAGTTAGAATTTTTATGATGTATGAGATGGACATTTCAATTTTTAAGATTACGTTTTTATGATGACATGATTTTCATGATATGTGTGGTGAAAGCTTTGATCTTTATGATAGTTGCTTATAAACATATGATTTTTATTATATGTGTGGTGAAAGCTTTGATTTTCATATAGTTGTTTATGAATATATAATTTTCATGATAAGCACATGTAATGTATGGTCTTTGTCATTTTTGAATGAGGTGGTGATTTGGAATACTGATTTTTGAAGCATATGACATGATCTTAGTGGACGGTGTGAGAATATTTGATTATTAATAATACCCCATTGTATCATAGCATATGCATCATCGTGGAGATTGTCTTTGTGGCACGTTTATTTCTCCTTTGGTATAGGTGATTTTTTTAGCTAGAAATTTATTTTGTAGCAGGTTTATTTTTCCATAGTAATTTTTCTGTCTATAGGTTGTCTTAGTGACAAGTATTATATCTAGATCATATAGTTTTTAGGAGTGGGCATAGCATTTCATTGTCATATAATTGTTTTGTTGTGGTGAATGTGTATCTAATATGATAAAAAATTCTCTAAGATGATTTGACGTTACAATATGATGTTATGTTCTTGAACATTTCGATATAGCGTGATGAGTTATGATACAACTCTATTGAGACTAATTGTGTGTTATCCTTACTTATTTTTTGTGATAGACAGACTTGGCTCTACGTTGGCAAAATTGCATGTACTACAAGATAGTGAATCTTAAAGTTCAAGCTTGGTAGAATCTCTGCTCTGATAGTGACACTAGAAATGAGTCTTTAGATTCTTGTATTTAATTATGACATTTATCTATGATGTTAACGATGCATTTTTCAAAAGGAGTAGTTATCGTACTCTATTTTATTGTTACAATAAGGGAATCTAATATTATTTTGAGTAGCGATGTGTATTTGTGTAAATGTGTTACCTTAAATATTATTTTGATTTTTCAATGAAAATTGAAAAGATTTTTACCTTATTATTTAAATAATTTTCTCTTCGTTGTAAATTTGTCACTAAAAAGTTTTTTTAAAATGTTACAATTAAAGAATTTTGGTTTAGGGTGTCACAAAAATGATCTTCATGTTAAAGCGTCAAAAAAGGGTAATTCCTCTAAACATTGCAATATAGAAGGGAATGGTACTATGAATAGTACATTTCTCTCAATCATTCATTGTACTATTTCAAGACGACAATGTACTCAACAAATTTATATTTTTCGATACTTTAAGGAATTTATTTGAACCATAGATGATGATGATGATCACAACAATAATATGAAGATCATCTTTCGTAATGAACAACGTCATCCAAAAAAGTTTATAGTCATTTGACAACAACCCAATGGCAATCAATTGATAATTGAAAAAGATAAAAATAAGAACATTCTTATAAATGACTTATGTATCAAAATAAATAAACAATCACTACACCAAAAATGACATTTTATAACATGTCTTTTATAGCGCTTATTAAATACAACCATTATTGTATAAATATTTTAAAAAAATGGAGGATACAACAGCGCTTTTTTGACAAGCGCTGTTGTAGGATCATATAGGGTCACATAGCGCTTGCACATAATGTTTACAAGGCTTTTACAACGCTTTTACAAAAGCGTTGTAAACTGAAGCGCCCTCACATAATGTTTTACAGCGCTTTTGGAGCGCCTTAAACACAAACGCTGTAAAATATAGCGCTCTCACCTTATGTTACATAGCTTTTAAAGCGTTTTTTGGACAAGCGCTGTAAAATCATTCACTTTAAATAAATAAAAACAAATTTAAAGCAAACCATACGAACCCTCATCTCCTCTACTCTGCGAACCCTCATCTCCTCTATTGTGCACCCATCTATTGCTCCTCCTTTAAAAAAAATTGGATACGTTTTCTCAGGTACTGTATTTATTAATTTGTTGTTGTCACTAAAACTAATAAACTGTTACATAATAAATCATATAAAATCTATTCTTTTTTGAAATTTGTTGATTTGTTCTGTTTTGAAATCAGACTTGGACCTTGGTTTTCATTTTCTAATATTAGACATGTGTACTATATATTGGTATAATGTTATCTGTAGCTTATTATTTGTGTAACTGCATTTATATAGGTCATATAAAATGGACCGGAAATGGATGTATGCCAATCGATTATCAAAAGAGTATGAAAATGGAGTGAAGGAGTTTGTTGAGTTTGCAGTGAAGAATGCAAAATATCCAAATAGAGTTGTTTGTCCTTGTTTAAAATGTTGTTTTGGAAAACGCGTTAGAGAAGATGAATTGGAAGGACATTTAGTATGACATGGAATTGATCAAAGCTATACATGTTGGATAAGACATGGTGAGAAAAAAAAAAAAAAAAACATTAATTTTGAGAATGGTTCGACATATGCTTCAATTGATTTCAACACAGATACATATGAGTAGGACCGAGTTGAGGAGATTGCAAAAGCAATTGTAGAAGATCTTCGAGATTGTCTTAAAATGTTTGAGAGTTTGTTGAGTGATGCAGATAAACCATTATATAATGGTTGTACTAAATTCACAAGACTGTTGACAATATTAAAGTTGTACAACTTAAAAACGAGTAATGGATGGTCTGATAAAACCTTCACAAAATTATTAACACTCTTAAAAGATATGTTGTCAGATGATAATGGACTTCCCAGTCGAACCTACGAGGCTAAACGAATTATGTGCTCTATTGGCATGAGTTACAAAAGGATTCATGTGTGTCATAACGATTGCATTTTATTTCGAAACGAATATGAATCACTAAAGGCTTGTCCGAAATGCAATGTCTCTCGATATAAGAAGAAAGAATCTACTCCAGCAAAAGTCGTGTGGTATTTTCCTATAATACAAAATTTAGGCGCATGTATCGCAGTGAAGAAGATTCAAAACACTTGACATGACATGCAGATGAAAGAATTAGAGATGGAAAGTTTCGACACCTTGCAGATTCTCCACAATGGGCAAAAATTGATCACGAGTAGCCTGAATTCGGGATAGAGTCAAGAAATCTATGACTTGCACTTTCTACTGATGGAATGAATCCACATGATCTTCAAAGCATCTCACACAGCACGTGGCATGTGATTTTGTTGATTTATAACCTACCTCCATGGTTTGTATGAAGCGTAAGTTTATAATGTTGTCTCTGTTAATTTCTGGACCCAAACAACCGGGGAATGATGTCAATGTATACTTGACTCCTTTAATTGAAGATTTAAAAAATATGTGGGAGACAGGTGTGGAAGTTTATGATGGGTATAAGAAAGAATGTTTCAATTTGAGGGCTATGTTGTTCGACACAATTAATGATTTTCCAGCATATGGTAATTTATCAGGATATTGCATTAAAGGTCAATGTGCATGTAACACCCCGTTTTTCAAAGCGAAGGTATATTATTTTTTTTTTAAAGTAATTAAAAACGAACAAAGAAATAAATCAGGAAATGCTTTTGGATACATAATTGAGTCATTATAATTTACGCAGCGGAAGAGTTTCTTCAATTATAAATCCAAAACATTTTTACATAACATCAAATGGTACATGGAACCCATCCAAAGATGATATCAAACTGATAATATTTGTATAAGTACAGTTTTCCAAAACTAAAATACTCCAAACCAAAAAGAAGGACCCCTAGTCCCTATACATCATCCTAATCTGATCATCCTACCAAAAAGCTATACACCCTGAGTAATCTCCACGCGCCCCGTGAGATCCTCCTAACGTAACAGCAGTCAAGCGTTCCCATCTCCATCCCTGTCCGTAGGGTACGAACCAGTAGGGCCGTCCTGACTCTCATCTGAGGGCAAAGCCCAGATTTCCACAATAGTGTAAAGGGTCACCAACCAGAAAATAACAGATAACACATAGCAATTAAGTTTTTGAATGCTCAAAACAACTTTTCAACTAAGCATGCACCTTAACAGGATTTTCAATATGCGAAAAGTTCATACAGTACATTGCCAATGAAAATGAAGGTAAAATGCAGTTCTCGATCTCCTAATTAACACATAATAAAACAAGACATGGATAGATTCATGAGCAATTAATCATACAACTAAAACTGAGGATTTTCACTGAGCCAATCGATTGGGCAATCGATTGGGGTGAAGATTTTTAATGAAAATAGAATCCTGGGCTGAATCAATCGATTTGGCAATCGATTGACAGGATAACGGAGCCCCTGACTTAATACCAATCGATTTCCAAATCGATTTCCTGAAGGTTTTTAGTGAAATTTTGAACTCTGGCTTGATTCAATCGATTGGGCAATCGATTGACAGGATAGCTGAGCCCCTGACTTAAGGGCCAATCGATTGGGCAATCGATTTCGAAAGGGATTTTCAAAAAAACTGATTACAAAATCGATTGGCTAATCGATTTTGTTCATTTGGCCAAGCCCCTGACTTCCATCCAATCGATTGGGAAATCGATTTCCCTGATCATTTTTCCAAAAATTCATGAATTAACCTAAGTCATTCCTAATCAAGTTCACAACTTAACACTTAGCAATTTCTACGCGATTACCACGGCAATTGGGATCTCGATAACCATCTTACTTACACACAATAATCAACACATAACACTTAGCATTTTCAACGCAATTAACACGATAAATCAAATTCAAATCACTCAATCATAAAACTCAATCAAACACGACTCGTGTGCCAAGCACCCTAATGCAATGCGTATATGCCAAAATGCATGGACTCGGAATTCCAAACCAAAACCCTCCTCGAAGGGCCGTAAATCATAATTGTACCGCCTATCGCAGGCCAAAGTACCAATTACCGAGGTGCCACCTATCACGGGTCAGCACGATTTACTAAAATGCGTAAATCATAAACGTACCACCTATCACGGGTCAGTACAGTTTACCGAGGTGTCACCTATCACGGGTCAACACGATTTACTAAAAGAAAAAGCGGGAATCGTAAACGTACCGCCTATCACAGACCAGTACTGTTTACCTAGGTGCCACCTATCACGGGTCAGCACAATTCACCAAAAATGTAAATCGTAAATGTACCACCTATCACGGGTCAGTACAGTTTACCAAGGTGTCACCTATCACGGGTCAACACGATTTACTAAATAGTAACTCGTAAACGTACCACCTATCACGGGTCAGTACAGTTTACCAAGGTGTCACCTATCACGGGTCAACACGAATTACTAAATAGTAAATCGTAAACGTACAACCTATCACGGGTCAGTACAGTTTACCAAGGTGTCACCTATCACGGGTCGACACAATTTACCAAATGAAATGCATGAGCATACACAGACTCCATTCACAACAATCGTTAAGCAAATGCAGATATTAAAAGATTCCCCATTTTTAATACCCATTTAACTTAAACGACTTTCAAACAACATTAATTAAATAAGTCATTAAGAGATTCCCCGTTCTTAATACCGATTTAACTTAATGATTTTCAAAACAAAACGTTAAGCAAACAGTCATATTAAGAGATTCCCCATTCTTAATACTCATTTACCGAAACGATTTTCAAAAACGATAGTTAAGTAACCGAGACATTAAGAGATTCCCCATTCTCAACGCCCAGTTAACTTAAACATTTTCCTCAAATACACATTAAGTAAACCGAGGTATTAAAAGATTCCCCATTTTTAATACTCGTTTAACTCTAATGGTTTTCAAATTCCACAGAAACAAATTCAAACATACTTTCACATTCAAACCATAATTCACAACAACCACACCAATTAACAAACATCAAGTACGAACACACCGAATATACCGAACACAAATCACGCAACATAACACCCAGATACATCAAATTTCATTTACCACGAAACATTCATCACTATAAACAAAACCTAACTCTAAGGTTTTTACCCATAACGCACTAGTTTCGTTTTTCCCCAAATCGATACATTTAACCCTAACAAATTCCTTCCCACACAACTACAGATAAGTCCCTAATGCAAGCTAGAAGTTTGGAAGGAGCCCTTACCTCAACGTTAGCTTTAACGTGCGTTTCCGGTACCGCGAGAAATTCCGGTAAAATCTCCGCTCGCAACGCCGCTTCCAAATTAGTGCACTAGCACCGTAGCACGGAGGTGAGCAACTTTCCCTTCTATCTCTTCGAGAAATGAGGTTTGGATCTAGAAGAAACGGAGGGGTTTGTGTTTGGATCTCAAAAACCGTTTTTCTTCGTTTTCGAATCAAAGAGGAAGAGTGGAGTTACGAAAACCTTGGTCTAACCCTCACCCAACCTTGGGTCACTAGCTTTGAAGAAAAGGAAGCAACGAAAACGAAAAATGGAGAAGGATGGAAATTTAGAGTTTTCTTGCGTGAACCTGAGGAAGGAGATGGAAAATTTGAGATTTTCCTTCCTTTCTATTTCTTTCCTTTGTTTTTCCTTTCTTCCTTTTTCCTTCCTTCCTTTATATACTATTTTCTTTTCCTTTTCCTTCCTTCTAGTTTTCCTTTCTTTTTCCCTCCAAGCAAACATAAAAATATATAATAAATATTACTTAACAAATATCTCAAAATCTAGATATTTATTAAATTACCGTTTCACCCGAAACGCCTTAAATTAACCGTAAAGTATTTTCCGCAGTTAAATTCAATTTATTTATCGACGAGAAATTCTAATTGGCATCGAAATACCTTTTTGATTATAAAACTCCAAAATATTATTAACTTTGGCTTAAAAGCCTCCGAGCCAAAATCCAAAATATACCAAAAATACATAAAAGGGTACTTTAAAATTATGGGTCTTACAGTCCTATATGTCAAGAGAGTACAAATTAGATGCGGTTGAAATATTGTAAGAAGAATGTATTTCTTGGACATCGTAGATTTTTACCTTATAGTCATAAGTATCGTGGGTGGAGAAGTTTGATATAGACCCCAAATCAATTTCACATAGATTGAGGTGGCTAGCAAATGGTCCTAGTTTGCATATCTTTTCTTACATCGGTTATGTAATTAATGGCTACACATTTTATACCAAAGAACAAGATGATCAAACCACTATGCAAAATAGGGGAGTCACTCTCGTAGCTGAAGCGATGCATATCTCAAGTGCAAAATACAAAAACCCAATATATGCAAATCTATCACATTTTGGGGTTATCAAGCGCATATGGGAGTTAGAATACACAATATTTCGTGTCCCATATTTGGTTGCAAGTGGGTAGATAATCATAATGGCGTTCGGATTGATGAGTTAGGGTTCTTGCTTATCGATTTTAATAGGGTGGGATACAAAGATGAGCCTTTTATTTTAGCGTCGCAAGCTCAACAAGTGTTTTATGTCACTGATCCTATTGATGATGAATGGTCAGTTGTCCTATCGACCAATAAAATAAGTGATGATAACAATAATGATGAAGATGTTGGTAATGATTTTTTCTTTGCAACATCACAACCACATGAAATTGATTCAATTGATGATGGTTTATATCTTAAAGATGATCATGATGAGGGAATTTGGATTAATCCACCATTTCGTATCGTTAATGGACAAACAAATATGAATCCCACCAGGAAAAAAAGAATGGCATCTTAATGTGTTTAATTGTTTTATATAAGCCATGTAATCTGAATTGAGTTCATGCAATTTAATTGTGTGATCTGCCAGAATTGAGAATTTTAGTATTTAGCTTGAACTGTATTTGATTTTCTGCTTATATTTAGCTTGATCTTAGTGTTTTATACTAAGTTCATGTAATTTAAGTGTAATTTAGTTTGACCTGCCATAACTGATTTTCAGCTTATATTGAACTTGAAAAAGCTTTGTTTGAGTATTGGGAATTTTTCTTGAACTTGAACTGATCATCCCAATATGAGCTGATCATGTAATTTACCATTGATATATATAGGTATTTAACTAATTATTTAGAAGAAAAAAAATCCAAACTTGTAATTTTACAACGCTTTTGTCAATAAGCGCTATAAAAGCCTTTAAAAAAATAAGGAAGTCACAAAGCTTTGTTTTATACTAAGTTAAATAGGTCTTTTAAAGCGCTTGTTGAAAAAGCGATGTAATAGGCTTTTAAAAAATAAGTTAAGGAGGTCTTTTACAGCGCTCTTTGAAAGAGCGCTGTAATAGACTTTTAAAAATAAGTTAATGAGGTCTTTTACAGCGTTCTTTCAATGAGCACTATAATAGGGTTTTATATATAACAGTAAACCGCTTCAATTTCCTCTTCATTTCCTATACTTCACTACGCTTCAGAGTCCTCCTCCTCTTCATTGTGCTTCTCATTGCGAATCCTACTGTCCATGCGAACCATATTGCCAACCATCTCCATTGCGAACCAGCTCCATCTTTGTTACTATCCCTACCAACTCTCATTCAAATATGTACTCTTCTCATTGAAATACGTAACCCTCATTACGTATTTCTGCGAACCCTACTCTGTCCTATGAACCATTCGTATTTCTGCGCATTCTCGTTGTTCCTTCTTAAACGAAGTTGTAATCCTACGAACCCTACGTATTTCTTCGCACTCTCTAGGTATTGTATTTATTAATTTTTTATTGTCACTAAAATGCATGTTGACCTTATACTTCTACGTACTTAGACTATTGCATGTTGAACTTGTTGAAGTTATACTGAACTGAATGTTGAACTTGTTGTAGATAAATGGATTCTAACAAGGCTTTGGATCATCAAAATGAGGAAGTTGTCAACACTAAGACTTGTGAAAATGATGTTAAACGTGGTGCAACTATTATGAAAAATGTCATAAAAGCAATAAGTAATGGCATAAAATTTGAGGTATACTATACTTTGTTTGCTGTTTATTTTTTTTATCTTTTTTGAAAGCATGTACTTACTTTGTTCCTTGCGCCATATAATTCAGGGTAATTTTATATTCTTTATTTATATCTTTTTTAATTTATGAGATCTTAATTTATTAGTTGTATAAACAAAATTGTCAACCAAATTTTTGTTGTTGTAGGGCACATTGGGTGATGTTTGCAATCAATGCGACCTCTGAAGTTCTATACTATTTAGATCCATTGCACGACTATTACAACAATCACTCGGATATAAAGACTATCTTCAACACGTAAGTAATATTCATTTATTTCTTACACACACACACACACACACACACACACACACACACACATATATATATAATGTGTTTGTTAATGCTATAATAAGCACATTTATTTGATAGTGCTTTACAAGTTTTCCAATCTCAAATGGGTGCTACACTGTCGAAGCTAAAGTCAAATAACATCACATGGATTCCAATAAAGGTTTGAAATCTATGCCTTTAAATTTTCATTAGCAATCAATGCACACATATTTATTGACTTATATGTTTTATTTTATAGTGCTCTCGTACAAACTAACAACATAGACTGCGGGTACTATATATTGCGATTCATGAAGAAGATTGTTGATATGAATCAAACTATAATCTCAGAAACGGTATGGTATTTTCCTTATATTTTGATTTTCATATATAAACTATGTATATATTTGATTCTACCTTATTTATGTTCAAATTTTATATCGCACAGTACTTACATTTACATATTCACAACCTTGCAGCATGCCAATATCCCAGCAAATCAAATAATTTTCATTTCGATCACATACTTACACCAATCTTCCTTTATTTCAGTTAGATCTCTTTCAGAGTATGTTGGACTGGAATTTGAACATAAATAAGGTAGAACCAAGGTTCTGTTGTAATACATAAAGTTATATAGTTATCTGTTTTTGTGAATATGTAAATGTAAAAAATATGTAATTGTGTCAAGTTATATAGTTCTGGTTATGTTGTGAATTTGTAATGTAAAGTTATATAGTTCTGGTTCTGCATGTTGTGAATATGTAAAGTTATAAAATTATGTAGTTCTGTTATTGTGAAAATGATTGCTGGATGAAAACTGATTGTAAACTAATTACTGGATGAAAATGAATGTGCTTTATAATAACAGAACAATCGTTATTTTAAAAATGCCATAACTGATTGTAAACTAATTGCTGGATGAAAATGCCATAAAAAACCTGTTTAAACAAAACAATCGTTATTTTAAAAATTCCATTTATAACGTTTTTACATAAAAATAGAATAAGAATACACATATTACAACTTTTTTTTTTTGAAAAAGCGTTGTAAAACGTGCATAAGAATGCACCTATTACAGCGCTGTAAAACTAGTACAACAAGCAGCGCGTTTTTAAAAGGATTTACAACGCTTTTCTGAAAAAGCGTTGTAAAACGTGCATAAGAATGCACCTATTACAGCATTTTTTTAAAAAAACGCTGTAAAATTAGTACAACAAGTAGCGCATTTTTCGAAGGGATTTACAACGCTTTTTTATTTTAAAGAGCGTTATTGTATCTTTTTAAGGCGCTAGATACTACATCGCTATTTTTTTGAAAAAGCGCTGTAAATGGCTTAAAAAAAGCGCTGTAAAATACTATTTTTCGCGTAGTGAATGCTCAAATAAAAATGATTCTGAAAAGATTTTGAACTAATCAAAAAAAAAATTTAAAATGAAAAAACCTCTCTGATGATATAAATTAATTTATTTTATACACTTGAATTGATATGATTGAATTATAATATTCTTTCTTTGAGAATTAGAATCCTTACACAAACTTTGTGTCAATTCAAGAACTAACTAATTCAATGTAACAGAGCCCGGTAGTGACTATAAAATTAAAAATACATATGCGAGGAGGTGAAAAATACTTGTAATCCTCAACGACAGTTTGCTAAAAGGTTGAGAAAACTAGAAAGGTTTCTAGTTGTATAGCTTGGAGAGGTAGCAGAAGAATACTCAAAACTTGATGAGGTAGAGTAGAGAATATTTGTTTGCTATTGAATTATAATGGATAAAGTCCTCGACAATCTTGAGGAAAAAATAATTTATAAAGGGATAACTAGATGTAGCAACACTTCATTGTGAATTAGTATAAAAATATTTGTGTATTTTCTCTATTCCTTCATTAAGTGACAAAACTTTTGATCATGTTACTTGATTTATAGATAAAATTTGTAGACAAATAATTCTGTAGCTCAATTGGTAAAACTAATTAGTTCATTTGGTGCAAGGACCCAAGTTTAAACTTGAGGTGGGAGCATTTTTAAAATATTTTTATTGTTTTAATTCTTTTTATGACAAGTTCCACTTTGCTAGTTTAGAATACCATTGAGAATAGACATTTCTTTAAAAGGAACAAAGAAGATATGTTGCAATGTACTTGGGATGTGGATTGCAATAGCATATGAAAACTCCAAGAATTGCATTCTTTCCAAATTTAGTGGTCTTGAGACCAATTTTATTTTTAGCATGTCACATGCTCAGTAAAATCAAAGGTACATGATGTAACACCCCAATTTTTAACAACGCGAGTGCAATTTTTTTTAAAAAACTACTTAATAAAATAGTATCTCGTAACACAAAACGACAAGAATCATAAATAATTACATCATATATACAAACAAGCTAAAATAGTTTTTGGAACAATAATCCAAAATATACAAATAGAAAATACATCGGGGATATGAGACCTATCAGACATCGCTCATACTCCTAGGGTATTCTCGACAGACACCTACACAGAAGTATTGCTCCAAGAATGATATCCCCCCATGGTCACGTCAAAAAAATGAAACATGGACCCACCAAAAAGTCAATACTCAAGTTATGCCATAGATACAATCATTCCAAAACAAAATAAGTACAACCACCAAAAGAACAACACTAAGACCCTATACAACCAAAAACTAATTTGATCATCCACTAATAACTACAGAAACAAGGGTGACCTCCACACTCTTTGCAAGTCCAATCTAACGCAATATCTCTCTTCAAAGTAACTTCCTCCTCCTCATCAGCCATAAAAGGATCAGTCTCCTCAAAAGTCAGATTCACCCACGAGATAGGTGGCTTTGACGACATTGGAATCTCAAAATAGTTCACTACTACAGTGACAGTCGGTAAGGCATCATTCACCGGAAGTGGAAGCTTTGGCTCGACCTGCCTAGATGGTCCTGCAATATCTCTTCCCACTAACATCACCCCCTTATCCATCCCGCCAGTCCCCGACCCAACAATTGTATCTCCAGCTCCTACTGTGGCCTCCGCCTCAACTCTAACTAAGGCATCCTCTGCATCTTTCCATGCTTCATTCATCCTAAGCACCAATTCTGAGGGTTCCGGATAGTTGATCCTCTCATAAGTGAGCTCCACAAGATATATTGCCCAACTCTTCTACTTGTCCTCATTGTCCTCCCCGTATAAGTAGCTCTGCTTGAGATGGAATTGTATATCCAAGCAGTTGGCGAATGTCAATCAGGAAAGTCTAACGATGTTTCCGTCGTCAAGGTAACATTCGGTGGAACGAACTCGAGTATCATCTGAGGGCAAAGTCCAATTTCCACAATAATGTAAATGGTCACCAACCGAAATTAACATTTAACAATTATGTCATAAAGACAAACAATAACACTTAGCAATTATTGCATGATAACAAACAATAACAGAGTATGTATATACAAATATCTTATTATAACAAACATGACTTATGTGCCATGCACCCTAATGCAATGCTTATCTGCCAATGCACAAGATTCCGGAATTTCCAAACCCTCATCGAGGGATGTAAACCATAAATGTATCGCCTCTCACAAACCAGTACTAACTACCAAGGTGCCACCTATCACAGATCAACATGATTTACTAGAGTGTAGTCTATTACAGATCTACACGACAAAAAATCCTCAAAAGGATAAGATAGGCAATTAACTCATGTCACACTAATTATGAAATGCATGAGCATATTCTAACTAGTTCACAACAATCGTTATATAAATGTAACTATTAAAAGAGTCCCATGTTAATACTCATTACATACTAATAATTTTTCATACTTTTCACAGAGCATACTCAAGATATATTCTCCTCGATAAAATTCATAACATATAGCAACACGTATTATCACTTAAGAATGCATAATCACATCAATATTAATTATCACATACTCACACATCATTCATACATCAGTCACACATATAAGGACTCTATGTGCAAACTAAAATTTTGGAAGGAGCCCTTACCTTAATTATAGTTTTTTCAACAGTTATCACTACCACAATCAAACACATCAAAAAATCTCGCTCGTGTCGACACCTTCAATCAAAGTAATCCCTAAAACTTTAACTACCTTACAAACCATTTCTTACTCCTAACCACCCTTAGAGTATATTTTATTAAAAGATTTTACAATGAGTAAGGACTAATAGTATTATTAACCACAACACACTTTCAAAATATAAAATATATTTTTAGAAATTAACATCCTTTAATTTTTCAGTGAATTCACTAACAATTTTTCGAAACGTTTTAAATTATTTTTTAAAAAAAAAATTCATACAACCACAAATTTTTCACAAATTTACCATAACTCATTTTTTTTCTCAAATAACAACAAGTTTAATCCACTACATTCTTTTAAAGACTAAAATTCCAATCAAAGTATATACATCATAAAAGCATTATCACACAAAACAAATATCAATGAATATTTTTTCTAGTTTCAAATTTGTAACACTTTGAAATATTTTCATCATTTTCAAAATGTATATTTTGAAACAAAGTTTGTATTTTAATTCATGAAACTTAGAATCTTTTAAAAAAAAGAATTTCTTACACAAAACTTTAACCTTTTACTTAATAAACTTGAAACTTTAATTAAAATCATGCAAACTTTTCTAAAAATCAAAAGTACATATATACAAGCTCGAAACCACAATTCACTAATTTTCCTTTAATCACAAGTTCAAAAATGTGTTAATCTTATGTATACATTATTAATCATCAATAGTAATCATTATTCTTGGAAATGCATAAATTAAGAAAAATCATTTTTTTAATCACCACGACAACATTAATATATCAGAGTTCTCCCCACCGCTAACTTGGTACCAACGGTCTCGATTCCTTTTTGAGACTCAAAGAGCTAACTACATAAACATAAACATTTATAACAATTTGTTCACAACTAAAATTTATCCAACCACAACAAAATTTCAAAATTATATATTTTTCGCACATCAAACTTTTAAAACCAAATGATCTACATTATTTAGTTAAGACTAAATAAACCAAATATTTTCCAAACCACACATACACACACTCCTATTAGAGCACCAAAAATTTGAGTTAATAAAGTATTCTAAACTTTTTCTTTTTAAACTCAGACCAAGAGTAATTAAAAGAGTAACATTTTAAATTCTAAATATTTTAATTTTAATCTAATTTTTTGCTCAAACTCTTTAACTTAGTTAAAAGTTAAACTTTTTCACAACTTTAACAACTCTAATTTTTATTTTTTTTGTAAAATTTCAACTTCAGTTCAAACTCATTTATTTAAAAATATCTCATTACGTAACTCAACCACATCAAAAATCAATTTTTTTTTCTAACCATTACTAACAAAATAATCAAAAACAACAACAACAAATGATTTGTTAAGAACTCAAAAAAAAATTCACTCATTCCCCACACATATAAAGTTTACGAATTTAAGAAAAAAATGGGAGAAAACAAGTGTCTCACCTCAAATAAACTAGCTCACAAGCACCACCTTGTAGAGGGGAGCAAATTTCTTTTCTAACACTTCTTAAATGGAAGCTTAGATCTAGTAGAAAAATAGAGATTTGTGTTTGTTTTTTTATTTAAATCACCAACATATGTTAAGTAAAGGAAAGATGAAGTATGGATAACAGAGGAGGAATGGTCGTGGACTTCAAAATATATGGGGCGAAGTGCTCTTTTTCATTTTTTAATTTTTAAAATAAAAGTTATTATTATTAAATATTTAAGATTATACTAAAATAATTATTACAACGTCTAAATACTTTTTCACATATCACATCACTCATTTTTAAATTTAATTTAATAAAAATATCTACTTTCGTTATAATTCAATTTACAGATGAAATTATCAACAACGTGTGACATATATAAAAAAAAATGGTTCGGTAATAAATTATTCGTAATTTAATTAAATTATACTATAATAAATAGTTGTAATCGGATTTCTAAATATATATATATATCAAATATATTACTAATTCTAACAAAATATATTTTTAGTACTTATTCAAAAAATAAAAATTGGTATATAGACTTAAGTAATTTAACACAAAATACACTGAAATTGTATAAATTATAGTTTAGAAAATTCAGGATGTTACATTTTTTTAGTATAAATTATAGTTTAGAAAATTCAGGGTGTTACATAGGAACCCATGAATTATGTGATTACGATAGATACATCTTATAGACTCATCATCACAAGTAAGAAACATTTTATTACTTTTATTGTTTATTCTATCACTTTCATTGTTTACAACATCGTTGTAGATATGATTAGTTGGTTATTATTTTGGTGTGATTGTATTCTTAAAATTAAGTTAGTAGTAAATTAAAGTGTTAAAATTTCCAATAAAAAAATAATATGTAGGTAGAAGATCGTATTACTAGAATTTTGGTGGTAGATTTCAGGGTAGAAGGTATGTTATTTGATTTCTAATCAAATTGATTAAAAAGAAAAGTAAGTTAATTTTGAAAAAATAAATAGTTAAAAGTTTTAACTTGGTTAGAAATGATTTTCAAAGTGTTAGAGGATTTAAGATTTTTTTTCATGATATTTATGGTTGTAGAAATAGTTTTAAAGGTGTAGAAATTTCTATGTAAATCAGTCTCACTGCCACCAACTTCATTATATTCTTAAATGAGTTTTCTATTACCAGTAAACGTTTCAAAAATTTCTAAGCTCATTTGAACCTTCATACGTATTGTTTATGTATATTTTAAACAAATTTGTATGTTTTATGTATATGTTAAACAAATTTTCTAAGCTCATTTGACCCTTCATACGTATTTTTTATCCAGACATATGCATTTTTTAAACAAATTTGATTATCTATATAATAAATTGAATTTTTATGTATTGGTTTTTTGAAAATAAAAATATGGGAATGTTCATGTATATGTAGATGTGTTATGTGTCATATATTAAAATTCCATTTATTTAGACAAGTTTTGACATGTGAAATAAACCTTGCACTAAACAGATGTGGTTTCAGTATGAAGATCATTCCAAGAGGCAAGGCAAAGACTATAATTCACTTGTCATTAAAACAAAATTGTTCTCCAAAGTTAAAAGCAAGCAAGAAACATAAATATTGACAAGTTTGGACAGAACGATAATGCAATCTTTGAATATGTACATGTGTTGCAAAGCATAAATAAACACTTCACACACACATGTCAGGATTAAGACAAAACTCAGTTTCCACAAAGCAAGAACGAAGAACATTCTTGATTTTCAAAAAAGCAAGGCTTTTCAAATCCAAGAACATTCTTGCTTTATGATTGATCTTATCCACTCACTGCTATATGAAAACTGGACTATTCCAACGGTCACATGAGTTGTCATAAGCTCTCTTAAAGCCTATAAAAGTGACATCAAGATGAAGGAAAAATCAGAACTCAAGAAAGCAAGCAATACTTCATTTTGCAATCAAAAGTTGTGTGAAAACCAAGAACATTCTTACTTTGAACACTTAGTGGAAAATCTCACTTTTGTGAGGATTGGACGTAACCCATATTGAGTGAACCAGGATATATCTGTGTGTTATATATCTTCTCTTATCTATTTACTTTTAGTCTTTCAGTTATTGAGTTAAATAGATAGGTTGAAACTATCATTTTCAACTAACCCATAAAGTTCTCTGTTTTCTGGTTTCAAAACCAAGAACGTTCTCTATTTTCTACAACCAAGATCAATCTTGAGTTATTTTTTTAGGAAATTTTAAATAGGTAAATTTATAATTCAAACCATTTTTCTTGTTATAACGATATGTGAGAGCCATGCACATGAATAAATTATTATAAGGATATGTGAGAGCCTTCTGATGGTATAGAATATAGTCAGTAATGATTATTCGGGTTGAAGTAAGACATTGGATAGTTGGGTATTTGAGTATGTATGGACATGTTAACGCTTATAAGGTATTGACTTATGATTATGTTAATTTTAATTGTTTGTATATATATATATATATATATATATATATATATA
>NC_021163.2:38084808-38119807 GCF_000331145.2 Cicer arietinum | reverse complement strand
TATATATATATATATTGTGTTTGTTATTTGGAGATGACCCTTACTTTTGGACAAATGATTGTCGAAATGTATTTTCTCTTTGGTGGTGACGCCAGGTGGGTAAGTTGATCTAGTATATGAAGAGGCGAATAAAACAGTGGTGTTCAATTGGAGTCTCTGATATTTTTTAATAATGGTGTTAGCCTTATTGGGAGAATTTTACACAAGAGTCTGATCAAAGTATAGATTTATACAATGGTGAGATGTGATTCCTTTCCATGAGGACTTCAGACACTCTAGTGATACTAGAAACTGAAAGGAGAAATCAAAGAAGCAGATCATTTGTTACAAGTGCAAGGAGCCAAGACATTTCAAAATAGAGTATTCAAAGCATGAGAAATGAAGCTCCAAATAGAAATATTTCAAATGGAAAAAGATTAGTATCATGGCAACATTGGATTACTTTTAATACTCATCAGATAAAGAGCAAGAAAATATGGCTCTAATGGCCATTGTGTACATTGAACTTGATAGTGAATCAACAAAGGAAGAAGAAATTGAGGTATTTTCTAATCAAACATGTGATGAATTAATTACCATGATAAATTAATTTTTAAGTAAGAGTCAGACAATGTCTTCAAAACTTAAAAACCTAAAGAAGGTACATTATATCTTAACATAAGAATAGCAATCATTTGAAAATAATTTTGAAACTATAGAAAGGGTGAATCAGATTTTGAAGATTGATCTTTCAAAATTATCAGAGGAAACTAAATGTAATGATGTTAAGTATGAAAAAGTCTTTCAAGAATTTCTTACAAATGGCATAGATAGGTGTGAACAACCATATATGACCTATGGAATTAGGTTTAAAGAAATAGTGGAAGATCCTAAAATTAACAAAGCTGGTATTTTATGTTCCTACTATTTAAAGAAATTTCAAGATAAAACAATTTGTCCTAAATGTTAAGATAAAAGAACTTGTCCTATGTTGAAAATATGGAAGGACAAGAAACTTTTCAGAACTAACAAGTTAAGACCCAAACAAATTTGGGTACCTAAGATCAAAAATAATTTATGTTACACGTGTGCTTAGAAAATCAAGTTGAAACATCAATCATAGTACCTAGATATTAGATGCTCACGACACATCACAGGAGAAAAGCATATGTTCCAAAGTGTAACCCTCAAGGAATGAGGGAACTTAAGATTTGGAAGAAACCATAAAGGCAAGATCATTGGTACAAGTACAGTAAGTAATGGTTCTTTACTCTCTATTAAAAATTTCTTATTTATCAAAGGACTAATGCATAACGTATTGCATGTTATATTCATAACAGAGTTTATATCAAACATATTCTAAATAAGACTCCTTATGAATTGTGAAGAGGAAGAAAATCAACCATTTCTTGCTTTCATCAACTTGGTTGTACATGCTTTATTTTAAACACAAGCGAAAATCTAGAAACGTTTGATTCAAGAACACAAAAGTATATCTTTTTGGGATATTATGGATGCTCTAAGGCACACAAAGTATACAACAAAGAATCAATGAATGTTGAAGACTTTATTCATGTCAGATTTGATGACAACGAGTTTGACCATAAAAAGTCAAACTATTTTGATGATTTTGCAGATATTCAGCGCTCAAAGGAATTATAGAAATTAGAGGAACATATAACTCAAAGGAAACATAAAAATTTACTTTTTATGATCCGTAAGATGGCACAAATGAATATGGTAATGCAGACTAAGAGAGAAATAGTGATTTCCTCTAGTAGTAAAAGTCAACCAGAACCAAAACAAGGATGAAAGTACAAGTCATCAAATCCTGACACTTTAATAATTATAGACGTAAAAGATCCCTTAAAAACTAGATATGCATTCAAAGAACAATCAATTGTTACATTTGTCAGAACCAAGTTGGTTTGAAGAACTATGACCCTTACTTGTTTCGATGAAAACAAAATCAATTTGTGGGAACAATTTAATGCACTAACGTTTTGATTAAGTGTGGAAGTCATAGATCAAGTGAATTATATAGATTTTTATGTTGTATCATCTAATAATTGTACAAAGAAAAAGGAACAACAAGACTTCGCTTCACTCTGTTTTTTCAAGTCTGATGTAAGTTCTTTAACACACGCATCCAGTAACGCAAGCGACACTCTGTGTTGGCTCTCTCCGATATTGCAAGCAATGCTCTAGTTCTAGTGACTCTGGAAATACATGATATGTTTTATTTCAGTTGTCACTGTTGAACATGGCTATGCTCTTCCCCTGATAAGATTGACAAAGCAAGTTTTTGTCTGCCATTGATAAACTTAACAAGTAAGTAATTGTCTACCTCTAAAAATCACATCTTCACTTCAAGTATTTAATCGTTTGACTCTGATTTATGTTCTGATGAAAGTCTACACTCCAAAGAAAACAAAGTATATGTACATCCTCTTATGAGCATCCTGAATTTGCTACTTGTCTAAAGATCTTAAAACATGTTCTCGCCAATGTATCCTCTACTTCCCAACAACTTAAAATTGGATACTAATCAATTACAAGATCCGTTATGGAAAGTTTCTGTGGAAAATCAATCTCAAAAGATACAATACAAAACTTCATGAATTATGTTTATTTCTTGCAATCAGGGTAACGGTTTCACTGTACTAAGCTAAAAGTTTGAGAAGATTGAACATAGTCAGTGTGACTAGTAAGTGTTCAAGTGTGAGTTTGATTATATGTTGAATTAGTGGTTTAAATCCTTCATGTTGAAGGGACTAGACAGAGCTACCGTGTTGGTGGTGAACCAGAATAAATTGGTAGTTCCTTTCTGCTTTGTTTTTATTTACATGTTTTGCCTTCTTTACTTAGAGTAGCCACGCGAAAAAAAATTAATAGAAAATACAATTCAAACCCTCTGATTTCTTGTGTTTCTCGGTCTACATGACTTCTCTTAGTTACTGAGTCTATCTCCATTGATGAAGGTATATGGTCATGCAGAAAGAGCTAAATCAATTTTTAAAAAGAATGGCGTATGTGATAAAGTACCCAAACCAAAAGGAAAGAAACCCATTGATATCAAGTGGGTTAAACAAGCTCAATGAGAAAGGTGAAGTGGTAAGAAATAAAGCAAGAATTTTAGCTCGAGGCTATAGTTAGAAGGTACTCACTATACTAAAATATTTGGTACAAAGTTAGAGGCAATTAGGATTTTACTTTGATTTGTTGTTACTAATAATTTTATTCTCTATTAAATGGATGTGAAAAGTGCATTCTTAAATAGTTACGTAAATGAAGTGTATATAAAACAACCTCTTGGTTTTTGAAGACTGTGAATTTTTAGAACATGTTCTTAAACATAAGAAATCTTTGTATGGTCTTAAACAAACTCCTAGAACTTGGTATGACAGACTTAGCAACTTTGTTTTGAAAAATATTTTTATAAAGGGTTAGATGGACATTACTTTATTTAGAAAATCGTTTAAAAATGATCTTCTCATTGTCCAAATATGTGTAGATGACATAGGCTTTTGGTTCTACTCATGCAAAGCTTTGTCGAGAATTTTTTAAGATGATGCAGAATAAATTTGAGATGAGCATGATGGGAGAGCTAACCATTTTCCTTGAAATACAAATTCAATAAAACTCATAAAGTATCTACATTAATCAAACTAAATATACAAAAGAACTTCTCATGAAGTTTAAGATGAATGACTGTAAACCTATATTCATCTTCATGCATTCAACTTGTTCATTCGGCAAATATAACACAAGTAAAAAAGGTAAACCAAAACATATATAGATGAATAATTGGTTCACTCCTTTATATGACTATATCTAGACGTCATATTTTCTTCAAAGTATGTTTATGTTCTCGTTTCCAGTGTGACCCTAAAAAATATCACTTGACAATTGTAAAAAGAACCTTTAGATATTTATCAGGAACTATTAACGTTGGTTTGTTTTATTATAAATTTCTTGAGTATAAATTAGTAGGTTACTGTGATGATTATGTTAGAGATAAACTTAAAAGTAAAACCACCCGTGAAAGTTATCCGTTCAAGCAAAAGCACCGGTAGAAGCTGCCACATTGAAATAATATCACAAATTGGAAAAATTAACTTTCAATAATGAAACAATATCATGGATATTCAATCATTTTGTTTTCTCTTCACAAATCTCTATAGAAAGTATCCTAAATCACATATTTGGGCGAGGAATCGCTAGATCGATTCTAGATTTAGATTCCCTGAGTGTTGATGATTGTTTATCCTACATGGAAATGTTTCGTCATTAATTGGATAGGTCGAAGGCTTAACCTTGAGAGAATTAGACAAGACGAACGATTGTTGATGACTTTGAGTAGAACATTAAGAGATTTTACGTAAAGGCAGATCATGGTTGAAGCATGGATTGGTGCACTTTCGTTAGTAAAGAGATAGGTGCACTCCTACTCATATCAATTCAATGTTCCATGGGATATCGAACTACGATGTAGTAGAGTCAGCATTGTATCGTTTGATGATAAGTGTTATAATATTGCTCGTGTTGAATCTTATCCAATAACAAATATATGTTGTGGTTGATCAAGTTGAGATATGATGAGTGGTCATAGCTTTGCATCTTGATGTTATTAACTAACAATTAGAATGTTGATGATCACATGCTTAGGATAGTAACTTTATGTAATTTTCTCTTATGCATGTTGTGTTTTAGATTGTGATTCTTACAAATACAAATTTGGGAGTTGCAATGATTTCTAGTGATTAGGTTCAATCACACTAGTGTTAAACGATGTCAAGAATGATTAGCATGACATTACCGCTACAATGCAGGGTTGTGATTGGTGTCGATTTAACAATATTATTTCCAAGAGAAGAAAGGTTGGGCTCCGGTGAAACATTAAGTGTAGTGGTTCTATACTTCTAGATAACGAATCTACGCGGCCAAATTTACTTGCCCAATCCAGTCGAGTTCAAATACATTTGTTTACAAGAGGTGAGGCACTGGCCTTGATTGACATTGCAGTTTCAAACAAATTTAATCGAATACATGCAGACAATATATAAACAAAGCAAACCAGCAGGATATCTTCCAAAGTTGAACGTCATTTCTTTCTCAATTTAAGTAGAAATTGATAAAAAGGTAGAAATTGATGGGGATTTTCCTTAATGAGTCAACAGACAGATTAAGGGATAAAATTTATCCAAAATGGACAATTCATAGACAATATTTAGACTACATGCTCGGTACAATACTATACTATGTTTAACATGTGATGTGATATGACTCAAACCTCCCCCTTTTCCCTTAACAATGTTAAAAGTCGGGTGAGGTTCACAGCAAACTAACTTATCTTCAGAGCATCCAAAATAAAGGGGGAAGAAAACATTGTAACTATGTAACTATTAGGATGATAGGCTTGTGTCAGGAAGAAAAAGGATATATGGTGCATTAGAGGTAATGCAGCTCTGCAACCACGCCAACTTTTGCCTGGAACCCACAGCACCGTAAATGCAGAGAAAAGTGAACTTTTGCCAACTTTTGCCGGGAAACCAAATGCCATTTACATTTGTGTTTCAGGTTATTATCGACGTCCTCTTCTGCCATTCCCACGGTTCCCTCTCCCACGGCCACGTCCACGACCACGGCCATTAAACCCTGATCCGTGGGATTTGAGCCCCAAAGATTGAACTCCCCTCTTTTTCTGGGGTCCCGCATCTTTATCATCATCATCATCCTTGTAGGTTGCTTTGCTTCTCGAGGTGAATGTTATTTCTCGTGATCCTCCAGGACCCAGTTTAACACCACGTGGAATATGAGAGATTTTTTGGTCATCTTTTAGAGCTGCCACTCTATCTCCCATAGGAAGTGATTCCTCTGCTGCAAGTGATTTTCGGCTCCAGAATGCCTCTGCATGCTGCTCATTCTTAATTTCGTACATCCTATATCATGTGAAAATGTTCCAGAAATTACAAATCAATATACAAAGAACTAAAGTTAGAAACTCTAAATTATTTCATAAACATGCAGAAAATAATCTACTTACTTTCTTAGTTACAGAAATTATATTAAATTGAACCTAAAAATATGATGAATCTTCCCACTTATGTACACCATAAAACATAAGGAACCAATCAAATTGGTAACAGATTCTAACCTTGGAACTCGAGTTTTCTGATTCATTTTATCTGTACGCTCATCTTCTGATGATGCACCATCTTCACCTAGACTTAGATCGTCATCAGACATGACAGGTTCAAAATGTTCCTTTAACAAGGATGTTTGCTTCTTAGCACCCATGGGATGCAAAGCTAAATATTCTTCGGAGGACTCCTTAATCTCAAAATCCTGAAGCCAAATAAGAAGTAATGATTGTCAGAAAGAAACGTTTCTCATTAAAAGACAAAGCACTCATAGCAACACCCCAAAATATAGCATTGCATTCAAATATTTTTATGTTGCAGTTAAATCTGAAATTTCTGTAGCAAATACTATTAGAAGCATAAGTTCACATCAATCATCCGTATGAAACATAAAATGAAATTGTGGAAAATCAATCTGTGCAAAACATGATATTTTATGTACGCCAAAAATTCCAACATTTGTCTATTGAAAAAATGTATGCCAAAAATTCAATAGATCACTAATGGGGTTGGGACTACATGAGATTTAAATTAAATACCATCCAGCCTGTTGGAAAAAGGTGGGAAGTTGCAGTGTTAAAATGCAGTGGTTTGAGCCTTTACTTCTCAGGACAGACAAGGGCAGAGGAGAGAGCATATAAAGTCATTAAAAATACTAAAACGTCTAACTTATTACAGATCAAATTACCTCATTTGTAAATATAGCTTTAAATCTCTCATCTTGAAGATCTTGCATGCTAAGCCCTTTCTTTTTATTGGATGCCTTTTTAGTTTCTTCATCTTCAGCAGCATCTCTCTTTTCATTTTCAACATCTTCATCTTTAAGGAGGCGAGCTGCAAGGTCCCGATTAACTTTGGGTAATTTTCTCTTGATCTGCAACAAAAATGATTGATGCATTGCAATGGATTAATATTCACATCATCAACCACTAACACCCTTAACGATACAAAATATGAATAAAAAACTAAAATGCTCAGTAAAGCAGTCAACCGTAATTCTTGAGGCCCGTTCAGCTTCTAATTTTTCTCGCTTGTTCTGTTCAAAATAAGCTTCAAATTCAAAAGGATCTGCCAACGCTTTTGCCTGCAAGAATTAATACGTCATATAAGAGAACGAAAGCAGAATCTAGGTCCGGCAATATCTAAGAAACAACCATTGTGCATTATCTTAATCAAGCAAGATACAATAGATAACAATGCAGTGGATCTGATATCCTCAAACAGCAAAAAACACAATGAAGACAGAGAAAAAACTATCTAGTCCTCTCTCCAATTTTGTTACTATAGCACACTATTTACTAGCCCAATATTTCACTTCCCAAATATAGTCATTTGATATCATAATAAAACACTTTAAAGTCTATATAAAACAGACAGAAATAAAATAAATAAACCAACAAATTAAACTAACTGATCCTACGTTAGAAAAAACGGGCAGAAAACTTGTGATGTGATCAACACTCGAGGATGCAATCTAGGCGTCCAGACCAACTTCACTTATTACTCAACAATGCCAACGGAAAAGTACAAGTCCTTCATCTTATGGTGATGGATAGGGTTGGTGAATTCAATTTTAGATGTTAACTTGCACAAAGCAATAAACCTGCTTGATCAAATATTTTTTAACAAAATAGGAAAAACTGTAAAATAATCCAAGGGGATGTTAGTATGCGGGACCCACTGTCAAGAAAATTAACATCAATTTCTATAGGATTTCAGGGGAAGGTCTAGGCAGGTTTCCAGTGTGGTTCATATAATTTCTTAAAATAGAATCATGAAAAATGAGGAAAATCCAAAGGTGGATATCAAAAAGGAGCCTAGTGGGCTTGACTCCACCATTGCATGAAATATTATCAGCCAATCTGTTTTCTTTTCAAACTCTCAACTTTCCTCAATGCTATTAAATGGTTCTACCTCCGCCCCTAAATAAAGGACCCTCTTGTGATTTTTCCTTGTCCTTTTTTACAAGACCCTTTCACTTTTCAACTACATTAATTATTTCTTTACAAACTTGCCCCTAATTAATTATGAAACATTTTTTTCAACAATTTGTAATAAATACTACAATAAAATCATAAAACTAAGTCTCTTTCTTCAAGGGTAAACTAGTAAAACAATTCAAATTACCAACAAATTTAATACTACAATCAACTTTCTTAATTTTCGTGATTTAGTCAATAGGGCCTTATATATAGGGACGGAGGTAGTACAATTCATCAACCACATTGCATGACATGACTACATGAACCTTGCTCATGTTTCTATGCAGATGTCAATCCAACATATTTTTTTTTATCAACTTAATATCATACAAAAATTTGATGTAAGACTGAGGATGCTCTTTGAAAAAAAAAATTAAAAACAAAATAGAACGAAAAAATCTCAGCATTTGTAACTCATGAAATTTATCTAAATGGATAAGAAAATATGTCAAGACAACCCACCTTTTTGTATAACGCATAATGAATAAAGAAGCCGTGCATGTAGGCTCTAAGTACATTGGTGCCAATCAGGTGGGTCAAATTTAACCTGTCAAGCTCCTCCTTTGTCAAAAATTTGTAATGATCATAAATAGTCGTTTGTCCTCCCATCTCTAGCTCCTCCTGTAAAAATAGTTCTTATGTCAAACAAAAGAGAGATTAAGCAATGTAATACTAATACTTCAGTAATTAAGAACATACCGTGAAATTTTCTAGAGAAGAACACCACTTAGGAGCAGGTCCAAGGGATGGTATGAAATAAGATGGTATTTGGCTACAGTCCAAGGCCAGCAAAATCAAACCACTACCAGGAAATGTACACACATCATTTATTGTTCCTGTTGTCGGTTCAATGCTGGTCAAACCTTCTCCCTGAAAACAAATTACAATCCCGATGAACGCACAATATAAATGCTGCTATAACGTTTAGGAAAGCATTCCAAGCCCATCTAAACATAAAAAATGTGGTAGCAATTGCAAGCAAACCACAAAACAAAGGTACTAAATTGAGTATCACTATTTTAATCTTCCAGAAAGGACTTTTGTATTAACTTATATGATAATAACTCACTCAACTAGCACTTAGCTTCTGTTCAGCAGTCAAATTTAACTTCTCGGCGGTTATATGGTTAGAGTGGCTACAAATTTTTTAGGAATTTGGATTGGATCCCTAACATTATATGTAACCATAGTTGGCAAGACCAAGATCCCACCTAGGAACGAAAATGCGGTGGCAAGATTGTAAGACATAGAATCACAATAAGGATCGAAAGATCCTACCAAAATTTATAATATTAGTATATAATTATATAATATAATTTATGTTGGCTATAAGTTGTTACACAGCTAATATTTTCATTTAATATATTATTTTCAATATTTCCCTATCATTTTATTTTACAAAAAAAAAAATGTATCCTTATAAGGTGGGTCATGTATCTGTTTTAGCCTCTCTTTTTTTCATAGTGTTGTCCCATTTTCTCATAAAAAGATCCCATTTTAATGATCGAGCACATGGTCAAAACAAAACGTTAGCTCAAGAATTAGTGTCTATCCTAATTCTCCTTCTCATTTCGCACAAAATGGGCTTGCTGGAATGCTTCCCTCATATTTAAATCTCTGGGTTTTTCACTAATGGAATGCTTGAAATTAATCATGTCATTCAGCATTACTTGTAAACATGACTACCGTGTCAGGATCAACATGACTAATAAAAATAGACACTAGAACATGCAAACTTAAAGAAAATAAAGATGATCAGAAATAATGAGAGCAGGAACTAATTGACCTACCGTGTCAGGATCCCATATCCTAACGACGTGATTATCACTAGTAATCAGCATTGCTCGTTCAAAGTTCATAGTACGATGCCACTTAATGTCCAATATGGAACTCCCATACCTATGACAATTTTTAACCATTGAACCGTTAATATATAAATATATATGTTGCAAGTACAAATAAATTACAAACAGCTCTCTAAATCATGGATGCCATCTTACATATGATCCTGTATTCTCACAGGACGTGATGAGCGCAAGTCATAGATGAGAACCTGCATAAGCATAATTAAATGTAAATAATATTCGTTTTGAAATGGAAAACTACACACATGGAATTTAAGTTTAACTAGTGTCATAGTGATCCCACGACAATTACAATAGAAACTAGAAAAAATAGAGAAAACTTTTCCATCTTCTATCCTGCCACGAGAATTTGTCCTATCCATTATTTGGCAAAGACTGCAAGTCCTCATCACTTCCAAACAAAAAATTATGAATCTAGGGGTCATGTAACAGCTTATCATCGATGACTTTGTGGGTTCCCTCTTTGAAACTCAACTAACATTAGGCCTAATATCAGTGTTACGAACTAACAATTCCTAACCTTCAAGATTAGGGATATGGGATTATTCACCCGTAGATTTATTGATAATGTTGAGATATTGCCCTGTTTTAGTTTTCCTTTGTTCCTATTATGTAGAATTAGATATTTTGTTTACATCTTTATGATATTAGCTCTTATTCTTATCCCTATAATTTAGGAATCTTGATTGTAACGTTTGATTATCAATACATAAGGATGAGGGTTTAGTCTCCCACACAATTCAGATTAATTCTTTCTCCTTTTCAAGTTGGTATCAGAGCTCACATCTGTGGGCCTGATTTAGAACAAACAAAAACAAAAAGTCAGAAAGCCCCAAAATCAGGAATTACAAAAGATGGTGTGAGACGTTGAAGAAATTTGGTGGTTTATACTGTGATTATCTGGTCTAATAACAAGGTTATGACTGCTTACAAAAGATGGTGTGAGACGTTGAAGAAATTTGCAAGATTGATGCTCAACTGGAAGATTTCAAGACACAATCAAAGTTTTTGGTAGTCCGATAGCAAAGGTTGCACTTAAAACCAAACCTCCATCACAATGGTGGGAATCACATGGGGATGAGCATCCAAAACTTCAATCTTTTGCAATTCGTGTGTTAAGCTTAACTTGCAGTTCATCCAGATGTGAATGAAACTAGAGCACTTTTGAGATGGTAAAAATTGCTTTAAAATTTCACTTTGAAAATTATCTACAACTTGCTATATACTAATGGAGTTTGTATCTATTAGGTTCACACGACGAGGAGAATTCATTTGAAGCAAAAGACAATAAATGATGTTCTATTTGTGATGGGAAATTCAAAATTAGCTAAGAAGCAAACTAGAAATATGATAGAACATAACCTTGATGATCTTGAATCTGATGATGAATGGATTGTAATTTGTAGATAATAATGAAGGTTCATCTGCAAATGACATTTTACATTTCACAATAGAAAATGAAAATTTGGAATTTGACAATCAAAATGAAGGAGGAATGGAGTTGAAGATTTTGTCCTCAAGATGATTTGGAGATTCACAACCTTGATGATAAATTTGATGGAGAAGGAGCTGAAGTATGGAAGATGTTGGTTTTGATCACAACGCCTTGGATGAATTGTTAAATTAAAGCTTAAATGTTTTTAGATGATGGTGATAGGTTTTGTGTTTTTATTTGAAACAACGGTAATAGCCTTTTGTGTTTCAACTTGTGACTTTTTATTGAATCAATTAAAAAATTTAGGTTAACGTTATTTTTCTTAATTTTATGGTTTAATTTTGTCTATTTTGTGAGATCTGTGTTACAATCCACGATCTACGCTTTTTCTATATCACAAAGATCTTTGGTCAGATCTCAAATTTGATAACCTTGATTGCCACCGTGTCATTTAAAGTGACACCTCAGCACTCCTATCAGAGCTACTTGACGGGACGGCATTTTGACCAACATGATTCAATTTGAGGGAGGAACTTGTTATTTCAGAAATTTGAGGTACCAAATTGTCTAACACTCACAATTTTAGGTCCCAATTTGGTGGTTTATACTGTGATTATCTGGTCTAATAAATATCTCGAGCTTTTTTTTATCAATATAGACCCAAATATCAATTCATTTTCAATGTAGCAAAAAAGACCAAGGCCATCAATTCCTTTTCATATACAGATTTGAAGAGAGATTAATCACTAGGGCATCGGTGAAATAAATTACTAGTCTGTTATTTTGAGACAGCACCGCTCCTATGACACTGCCATAAGCATCACATTCAATTGAAAATGGTAGAGTGAAGTTTTAGCATAGTCAACACAAGTGTTGGTGTGACTACTTGTTGCAATGCCCTGAGAATTTCCAAACTAGCTTGACTTCACATGAAATTCCCCTTTTTTAACAAATTTGTTGAAGGTCTAGAAATTTACCTTAATCACAAATAAATCTTCTATAGTACCATGTGAGTCCAAAGAACCCTCTGGGACTATGGCTTTATTCAAAACCTCCCTATTTATACACGATAGTCTCAACTACCCCATTAACTAATCTAGTTTGACAGGCTAGCAACCATTTTAATTTCATTTGGCTATTGAATTATAATATACTGGAACAAAAAATAGCACTGTACCTTTCCTGCACTACTTCCAACAGCCATTAAGAAGCCACCATCAACGTCAAACTCAAGTGCAGTGACCTCCTACAAAAATAGAAAGCTAAACGATAAATATGGCAATTACAAAACAAAATTTACAAATAAATTTTTAAACTTTGATCCGATTATGAAATGTAAACAAAGGAAAGATAGATGTTTCCAGCCAATAGGAAATTTCTAATAGCACATAAATGGCCAACATTCACTTACACAAGAATGTGATCCATCATATTTTCCTTATACAGTTTCAGCACTTCCAGATTAAAAAATCAGTATCATATATTCTCTACATTCTAATGCCTTAAACTAGGTTATCAAACGGCCAGATCGCACTGCATTTGCAGCGGAGCAGTGGCTCACCGCGATAGGACTCATTGGTGTGTCGCTTATTAAGGGTGCAACCATAAAAAAGTGGGGGCCATGCATCAGATTTGAGGCGCATTTATGTATGGAGTGGTGCACAGTGGCTGCAAAAATGAAGGCAGCTTGAAAATCCTAAAACACCTTTAAAATATAGTAGCTGTTTCATAGGATGACAAGGGCATGTTGGTATTTCATGCAGTAGATGGTCTTAAGAAACACCAGCAGACAACCACAATGGGGGGGTTTCGCTCAGAATAAGCGAGAGAAAAGCCTTTGGATAAGTGAAAGAAAAGGGAAAGACAAGAGAGGTGGAGGGATTACTAATGAAAGAAAAGACTTATCAATAATATATGACAAAACAGAGCATTGAAAAGTCAAACAAGGATGGAAAACATCAAACCCAATTCCTTGGAAAGTACAAAAGAGTGTAAGTGGGGCGTCATCTTGGGCAACAGAAGGGAAACTTACAACTCACCCCCCTCCCAAACCCAGTACCATAGCTGTAGTATGTTGTCAATCACGGATAGCGGGGCGGAGCACCCAACCCCAAAAATAGGATAGCGGGATGAGCACTATTATGAAGACCAAAAGCAGTATATAGACTAAACATAAAACACAAACAGTAGACAAACATACTAAAAAATAGCAAAAATAAAATACACAAATAAAGGGGTAATCATAGTGCTTCATATTTCATAACCAAAATGGCAAAAAATAGAAGTATATGAACAAAGAAGAAAATAGAAGTATATTAACAAAGAAGAAAACAGAGGAACGGTCACATCAGTTATGTTTGGGATTTAAAATAATAATTTGAAGGAGGAGAAAGGTCAATAAATAATAAAATAATAGGATTTTTAGTGCAAAAAGACTCAAATACCCTTAATGAAATTAAAAAAAATTAACAAACCCTAAAAAAACAGAGTAGCAGGTCATGGACCCAGGTCATGCGCAACGCGTCGATGCGTTTGAGCGCTATTCGCAACCGCGTTTGCCGCAACGGGTGACGGCGGTTTCACGGTGAGGGCACTGCGGAGATGGCTGCCGCCGCAACGCAATTCCGCAATTGCGCGCATATCAGAATAATAATGCTAATAATAATAATGTCTAGTGAGATTTTGGTTGTTAGAATCGATAAGGTTAACATATTTATATTTAAAGAAATTTACAATCTGAATATTAAAATCTACAACTACAGAAAATCTATAGATGGTTAAATGAAACAGAAAAGGAATCTATTTACATGTATACATAGTATATACTACTTAAAATAAATAATTTAACATAACTTATTTAGTGTATATATAGTATAAATTTTGTTTTATCAATATATAGTATTAATTAATTAAATGCAAATTTAAAATTATTATTATAGTGGCCATCACACTACACACTAATTCCACTATCCTAGTTTTAGAGCCGGCTGCTCTGCTATTTGGAATTGACAACTTAGGCGTCATAATAGGCTTTCTGAAAAAGAATAAATGCTACCTGGTCAACATCACCACTAGGTCCGACAGCATCAATTCTACCAACTGAAGATCTCACACGCATGTCAAAGCATTCCAAAGCACCATCTTCACCACCACAGGCAACTAACCCATGAAGCTTGCTAAAATTCAGGTAAGATGCATTCCACTTATTCAATACAGGGTACGTAAAGAAATATGCAAAGCAATTATAAATGAAGAAAATAAAGCAGGGTGTAAGTTGGTACATAAGTGCACTACTACTTACCTACGACAAACTACATTCAGCGCAGGGGATTGTGTGCTAAGGGAGGAGAGAAATCGTCCCTGCCAAGTAAGAAAAGCAGGTAAATACTGACATGAAAAATCCAATATGTTTTGTTTTATCAAAGAAAGATGCAAATTACAAGACAGACAACAGAAGTTGTCATGTTTATACCTTATAGCAGATATGGAATGTCAAGACCCAATCGAAAAAACTTAGTAAAGGTATATTCCAAATGACCAATGAAAATAATTAAAAGATCATTTAAACATGGAATATCTTATTAAGTATAATTATACAACAGCTTTCCATTTTTAATAATTTCTTTTTCGCAAAATTCAACCAATCTGAAAAGACATTTGTATGGTACTGAACTACTGATGATGCTATAATAAAAGCAAGTTAAAAATCTAAACACCTGTTCTAGGTTAATTCTGTACAGATCGGGGGAAGAGGCAGCACAAAGCAAGTCACAAGACCACTCATCATAAGTAATATCCCTTCCCATCCTGTCATAATAGAACATCAAATATAGTTATCACACTTGTAAAAGTTGACCCCTAAGTAATCTGAATATATCAAGGTTGGGTGAAGTAACATGCATGTTTATCCAAAGAATCAGCAGGCAGCAGCTACTTATATAAGAAATCTGGAAATACATGAAGAAATGCATTGACAAGTATTACAAAGCAAATTATTTTGAAGTCTGAACATATGGAATGATAATTTCTATTGAATGAGCAATTTAAGCAAGCAGCAAAACTAGTAACTACTCCATAATGTGAGCAATTTTGAAGGTAAGGAATTCCCAACTGATAAACAAGTAGTGCAGCACAATAGAATGAAAACCATCAAAGTAACTTGTATGAGGTATTAATATCTACTCCAATGATCAAAACAAAAACATCAAAGTATAAATACGGCAGAACAAACATATACTCCAACTGATAAACAAGTAGTGCAGCACAATAGAATGAAAACCATCAAAGTAACTTGTATGAGGTATTAATATCTACTCCAATGATCAAAACAAAAACATCAAAGTATAAATACGGCAGAACAAACATATACTCCAACTGATAAACAAGTAGTGCAGCACAATAGAATGAAAACCATCAAAGTAACTTGTATGAGGTATTAATATCTACTCCAATGATCAAAACAAAAACATCAAAGTATAAATACGGCAGAACAAACATATACTCCAACTGATAAACAAGTAGTGCAGCACAATAGAATGAAAACCATCAAAGTAACTTGTATGAGGTATTAATATCTACTCCAATGATCAAAACAAAAACATCAAAGTATAAATACGGCAGAAAAAACATATACTTTGCAGTTTCCAATAGACCAAGCTTCTAACTCTAACAACTTTCCAATCTTTCATAGAAGGATAAAAAAAATTCACAATAATGGAATAATTCTGGAGAATAAATCATCGTCCAAAGGGAAGATATTATTATATACAACAAGCACATCAGAAGAACAATCACAACCAATTACAAAAATATAACATCTAAATGACAACTCTTTATTATTATTATTATTATTATTATTATTATTATTATTATTATTATTATTATTATTATTATTATTATTATTATTATTATTATTATTGTTATTGTTGTTGTTGTTGTTGTTGTTGTATATAACCAATCCAGATAAATTTCAGTGATATTACGGCTTTAAAGCTCTTTGTATTTGTATAAAAAATTATCACATCAAATGAATTTAGAGCTTAGAATGAGAACAGTATCTATCTATAAGCTTCAATTATCCTAATTTATGTTACAATAGGACTAAAGACACAGCTCAAAGAAATAAAAGGGTTAAGCCAGAAAAAAGATTGCAGTCCTTAATGAGAGATAATCAAGTAGAAATATTAAATTAATAAGGGATTAATTAAAAGCAAGAAAAAATTTAGCCAATATGAATCATGTGGCCTTTACTACATCCAACAGGCCCTTATGTGATTCTTTTGCATAAAAACTCCAACTCTATTTCATCAATATTTAGCAAATCCAAGATGTCAAAATTGAGAAGAGTATTTCCATGTCTTCCCAAAAATAAACACTAGAAACCGAGTCATCTCAACTATGGAAACATGTTAGATCTACTATGAAAGTTGAATTGATAATTCTTTCTACTATCCATTCATATATATGACGTTCAAATCATGTTTTAGGTTCAACTATTTTAACGCATTCACTAATGAATTTTCAGGATGTACTCGGGTATTCACAATGAAATAATGTACTCAGATACTTCCCGATTTCCATCTTAATTTTTTTATGCTGAAATTAAAACTCAACTTAGCACAAAATTAAGGTTCTTTGAAGTGACACAACAAGATAACCTTTTCTTTTACTATCTCCCCTTTCCATTTTTAGCAAGATATCATAAAACATTCCACTTTTCAACAAACACCTTAACAAAATGGAACAACCTAAAGGAAGATGGCAGGTGTACCCTAAATTGCTCGAACACTGTTATTTCATCCAAATAGGCTTGTCTATTTTTGGCTTAATGCATTCTTACTTCTTAGCGGCCTGTTTAAATTAATCAATATGCTTTCTTCCTCTTTTAAATTAATCAATTAATCAATATGCCTTCTTCCTCTTTTGACAATAAAGCTCTTCTTTCCATTTTATTTTCAAGCTATAATTTTAAGCTATTATACGTGTCTTTCTTGGATATTCCAAATTACAAAAAGAATATCACTATTGTTCTCCAAATTACAAAACACGTCATTGTGATAATTAATTATTTTTTTGTATACAACAAACTATATACTTCAAGAGCAATGTAGATAAAGCCTAAAGAAGAAACCTTGGTATTCGCAAACTGTAGTGCTTTCCATATTTTGCATGCAGACTAACAGAGCGGTCAGCACATAAAAATGCAAGTTTTGAATAGTCATCACTTAAAACCTACACCAGAAAAAGTATTTAGTTGTCAAATCAGAAGATTTGAGATATACATAGTTAAACTCAAGTCAACCACCCAATTTGTTCGTAAGGAATTTCTTACAAACATGCATGAAATATTAATATTATATTAATATCGATATAAATGAAATGAAATGAAATGAAATGAAATGAAGCACAACAACAATCAGAATATAATTTTATTGGACATGTGAAAACTGCAAGAATACAAGTCTGCCTAGAAATTAAAAACAAGAGATGATTCAAACTTTTGAATAGAAGGTGTAGCACTATAGTTATAAAAAAACAACTAAATAGAAGTACCATTATAGGACTCGCAATGAGAAGTTACTACCACACAAGCAGAGTTTTTCACTTGACCATCAAGAAAGGAGTCCAATAGAAAGGAATGCAATACAGATATTAACTATTAAGAGGGAAACATTCAAAATGTCCACAAGCACAAGAACATTACCAAACTTCATAGTCAAAGTAAAAAATCTTACAGAGGATTAGAAAGAAATATCAATCAATGGGACAGAAAGTGGCAAGGTTGGCATCAAACATGGAAGAAAAAGAAAAGAAATAGTGGTGAAAATGAAGAAAAGTTGGTAAGAATTGCATCCATAGCATACCAACTAAAGTACCTGAAAATCAATGATCTCTGAATCCAAATGTCTTTCAAACTTTAATCCCAGCTCCCTGACCTCGTACACTTTTACTTGTGGTGGATATATACCTTCAATATTGAATTGATATGTGTCTTTACTTATCACATTCTCTTTGATTTCATCAAATAGACAAATACTTAACAAGTGCCTCTTATTGGGAGGCAAACCTCCTATATTTTTCTACACATTACTGGTCACTTTCTAATTTAACCGGTTACAAATTCTCGCTAAAATTTTCTTTCAAGACCAAAAAGGAATTCAAAACTGGTCACTGCAAACAAAATTAAATTTCTAGAAATTCTAGTTTGTGTTTTCCTGCTTGTTGTGGAAACCTAAAACATGATTTTCTCTGCACATTGTGACTTGTTTGACAGGTGACTAGCTAGGCTTTAGAAAACAGTCAACGAACGCAATTGAAGTTTAGAATGTCTCAGCAGCCACAATTGCAACAGCATATTTGGTCGAAATATCAAAAATCACAAGGCAGTTGCAAATTCAATTTAAAACAAGTTGATTGATTATCTTCATTAAATGTTGATACCAAATGTAGTGGTCTCTAATAATAAAGACCGGCCACTAAAAAATCAAACATCAACATTTCAATTTAAATTTTTCTATCTAGATAAAATCAAGTAACATTGTGCCAAATTAATCATCATTAATAGTCTACCTGAAGCTATGATAAACTCGCCATCAGGAGTTGCCTTAATCTTCGTTGTTGCAGTTGTAAACCTCAAGTCTTCTAGCAATTGCACGTTTTGTGTATAACCTAACGTAAATTAAAAAACAAAAGAAACAATGAATAATAGAAAAGAAAACGAGAACAGAAACAGAAAGGAAAAAGGTGAAGAGAAGTACTTTTGACAGCTCGATGAGATTTTTCTTTCTTAGATGGAAGCCAGGAAGCAAGCGAGGGTTGTTGTGATGCTATTGTGTACATTTTTACCCCATTTATAGATGTCGACTTGATACCGCCATCACGAGTCGCCATTGTTGCTTCTGTTAAATACCGAGAGAGAGATAGAGAGGGAGATTGTTAGTTCGAAGACAATTTTTTGGCGAGGTGGTGACCGGCAAGAATATGGATAAAGAGATGCCGGAGAAGAATCAACGGCAGTGGCGGGCGGCTACGAAACAGAAACGTCTCTCGACCACGAAGTCGGTACTGATTCACAACACCAAGACAGAGAATAGGGTTTATGGTTTAAGTCTTTTTGTTTTATATAAAAATATATTTTATATTTATATTTTATATACTATTATTTTAATTTAATATAAATCTAACATTTTGCTAGTTATATCCCCAATTTAATTTTGAGTAAAAAAAAATCACCTATTTAATTTAATTAAAAATAAATAAATCTAACACTTTTTCAACTATATCTCATTTGAGATGATATAATGAATGTTATAACTATTAAAATTTACACAGTTTCTCCAATTTTTACTGAAATAAAGAAATACAACAGTGGTGTTATATAGTATTAGAAATATTTTTTAAAAAAATCAAGAACGCTAAAAAAGTAAAAAAAATAATTTTTTTTTTAAGATTAGTGCAAGAACTCTAAAATTTTAAGTTTATAATCATACACTAAAGTAGTGGGTTCAAATAATCAAACCAATTAGCGACACATGTTTTTTTTCGAAATAATCAAACCAAAGTATAATCATAAACTAAAGTAGTGGGTTCAAATCCCCTTTCGAAATTTTAAATTTTATTTTAATTTTAAATTTATTACTATTTTATAAATTAGGTACAAGTATAGTTGATGTTTTTGCTTCAAGGACGGTTATAGATTCTACAGAAAAATTCATCACCGATCAGGTATTATTATTACTTATAATCTACCACCGATCAAATTTTTATTATAGCGGTACTATTTCCTTCTCAAGAATCTATATTTGAATGGGCAAAAACCATTGGAAGGCAAAATGAAATTTTAATTGTTACCATTGGATCAGATAAAGCAACTGGAAAGAGGGGAAGAAAAGACAAATTGATTTTGGGATGCGAAAGAGGTGGAAGATATAAATCAAAATCAAAATAAACAGTAACTTGTTCTCATAAGGAAAATTGTTCGTTTACTCTCAAATGTATACCGTTAAGTGTCGGTGAAAGATGGAAAATTAGTGTTCGTTGTGGAACACACAATCATGATTTACTTGATATTGTAACCGATCATTCTTATTTGGGACGTTTAAATGAAGAAGAGAGGAAATTTGTCAATGATATGACAAAGTATAAGCTTGCACCCAGATTCATTTGAAAGAGAGAAATAAAAGTTAATCTCACAATTCCAAGTCAAATATATAAAGCAAGGAGTACTTATCGATCATCATTGAGAGGTTTGTACACACAAATGCAGCATTTGTTGAAGTTAATAGAACAAGAAAATTATGTGTATTGGACAAGAAGATGGGAGAATTCAGATGTTTTGAGAGATATATTTTGGACGCATATTGATTGTATAAAGTTGTTAAACATGTTTCCTTTTGTTTTGATATGTGATAGCACATACAAAACAAATAGATATCGGTTACCATTACTTGAAGTTGTCGGTGTCACATCTACTAGTTTAACACTTTCGGTTGGGTTTGTTTATTTGGAACAGGAGCGACAAGATAACTTCATCTGGGCATTTGAAAAGGGTTGAAAGTTGTTCAAATCTGATACTTTAATTTCTAAAGTTATTGTGACTGATAGAGATCTTGCCATGATGAATGCGATTAGTGTTGTGTTTCCTACTTCAAAACATTGAAGTTAAAAATGTCAATTATAAGGAATGGAGGTTTGAATTATAATTGCCCCTTTTAAAATATTCTTGTTTAAAACTAAAAATTCAACTCAAGATTGATCTTGGTTATACCGAAGATTGATATTGGTTAGTAAAAAACAGCAATATCAATGTTATCAATATAAACTTTGATTGTAATGCATAAAATAAATAGAGATAGAGATAGAGAGATCACACAAGGATATATCCTGGTTCACCCAACCCGGGTTACGTCCAGTCCTCACAATCGTGAGGTTTTCCACTAAGTGTTTAAAACGAACCTTCTTGGTTTTACAACACCTAGTTTAGATCAACTTTGATCTGATACAAAGTTAAAACCTTTCCAACCAGAAAGGAGTTCAATCAAGTCACCTATCAACCTTGATAGGATTTCTTACAATCTACCCAAACTATACTAAACTCTTATAGTTTGAGTTTTACAATAATGATGAGATTGTTTTTTTGTTAGAATCTGAGATGTCTCAACTCTTGTTTAAGATCTGATTCTTTGACAGAGAAAAACACAAGAATGATTCTAGGAATCGAATGGGAAAAATCAGAACTGATTCAATGTATGTGAGTGAGAGAAATTCAAGTATGATTGAATGATTGATGCTTTTCTTGGCACTTTGAGTTGTGTATTGTTCTTCATCTTGAAGCTGCTTTTATAGACTTCAAGAGAGCTTGGGACAGCTCATATGGCCGTTGAAATAAGGCCATCTGTCATGAAAAAGCTGTTGGATAAAGTTTGTCATAAAGCAAGAGTAATCACAGCTGCATCCAAGATCGATCTTGAGAACCAGGATTGATCTTCGAATTTGTTTGTGATAAACTAACTTGTACTTTGTGATTGTGTCAGATGTCTGATTTGAGTGCATGCTTTTCAATCACGTGTGCAGGTTTAGAAAAGTACAATCAGTAGTGTTCTTTACAACTTGTAGCTTTGTACTTGCACTTGCCTCATTTGAAGAATGATCTTGTATTATGCCTTTATTGAAGAATGTCTTTGATTCTTCAAATTCTGGAACAAATCGAGACATTCAAGTATGATTGAATGATTGATGCTTTTCTTGGCACTTTGAGTTGTGTATTGTTCTTCATCTTGAAGCTGCTTTTATAGACTTCAAGAGAGCTTGGGACAGCTCATATGGCCGTTGAAATAAGGCCATCTGTCATGAAAAAGCTGTTGGATAAAGTTTGTCATAAAGCAAGAGTAATCACAGCTGCATCCAAGATCGATCTTGAGAACCAGGATTGATCTTCGAATTTGTTTGTGATAAACTAACTTGTACTTTGTGATTGTGTCAGATGTCTGATTTGAGTGCATGCTTTTCAATCACGTGTGCAGGTTTAGAAAAGTACAATCAGTAGTGTTCTTTACAACTTGTAGCTTTGTACTTGCACTTGCCTCATTTGAAGAATGATCTTGTATTATGCCTTTATTGAAGAATGTCTTTGATTCTTCAAATTCTGGAACAAATGTGACTCAGATTGATCCTTTGCTGATTCTATATGAGAATATAAGATGAATGATGTTTCCAGGATTGATCTTTTTACAAGGAAACTGATTATCCTTGTTTATGCCATAAACGAAGATCGTTCTTCGTTTCTCAGCAGAAGGTCAAGATCAATCTTCGTTTTCCTGAATAGCTTTAAGATCAATCTTCGTTTTCCAGAATCAATCTTCATTTTCCAGAACTACTTTCTTTGATCTGATTTGTGATATTTGATACCTATCTTGTTTTAACATACTAAAAAACACATGTTAAATATCAAAACACTTAGAATCATAATTAGAATTCTCAATTAACTTTTTGTTTGTTTTCATCAAAACATTAAATTGAGATTTTGTCTCAACATACATTTGCTATGTCGTTTTCATATTGAAAAAAATGTTGGGGCAAGATGCAAACAATATGTGAAAAAGGATAGACAAGAAGAAGTAATGGATTTATGGAAAAAATTGTATATTCGACTAGTGTGGAGGATTATGATCATTACTTGCATCACTTTGAGCTAGTGTGTGCCGATCTTATTCTTTTGGTTGATTATGTGAAAGATTAATGGTTAACACCTTACAAAGAAAGATTTGTCAAGGTTTGGACCAATAGATTGATGCATTTGGGGAACACAACATCTAACAAGTATTTTTAAATTTGTGTTATGATTTGTTTTGATTTGTTTTGTTTTAGAAAATATGATTTACTAGTTTATTGATTTATTTTAATTTGTATTATTTAATTTATTTGTAGAGTTAAGTCTGCTCATTGGAGATTGAAAAACATGTTGCAAACTAGTTTTGGTGATTTGTGTAAAAGTTGGGATGATGTGAATATGATGTTGAAGAACCAAGTATGTATCATTCAATCTTCTTTTCATCATGGATGTTGAGCACATGTATAATTCACCATTTTTTCAAAGTCTACATCACTGTGTATCAAGGAAATGTTTTAAAAAAAATTGACAAACAGTTGCAGAGGGTGAATATTGTAGATACTAACAAAACAAAATGTGGTTGATCAATCAGAACAACTCATGGATTACCATGTGCTTGTGAGTTGGCAAAGTTGCAGATATCTGGTAATGTTATCCCTTTAGATAGCATTCATGTTTTTTGGAGAAAGTTAAGCATTGAGCATGAATTGGAGGATGAAGAGTCTTTATCATATTATGATTTTTCAGAAGAGTTAGAAGCAATGAAAGCATACATGAAGAAACACGATATTGCAAGTCAAAGGATATTCAGGGCAAATGTATGTGAAGTTGTATTTCCACATACAACATCAATACTTGCACCAATGGAGAAGGTGAGAACCAAGGGAGCTAGTAAAAAGAAAAAAGAATTTGATACTCCTCGTGATCCTTCATATTGGGAGTATATTGATGTCTCTCAAGAATCTGCAAAGCAACCATCTCAATGTTCTGCAAGGCAATCATCTCAACATTCTACAAATCAATCATCACAACATTTTACAAGGCAACCATTTGACTTACATTTTCCTACTTTTATACATTTGTATATTAAGGAGATAATAGATGTTGTGTCTGATGGAAATTGTGAGTTTCGCACAATTGCAGCTTTGTTAGGTTGGACAGAAGAATTTTGGCCTTTAGTTCGATCACAATTGGATAAATAGATTCGTCTACATCAAGATCTTTATTCCAATGTTTTTTATGACAATGTTGAATCAGTGCGAAACTCATTGAAAATATCAGGATTGGGTGCTCAAGGAAAAGATAAGTGGATGTTTATACCAGACTTGAGTTACGTGATAGCAACACTATATAATGTCATATTGGTGTCGTTGTCTCGTAATCTGAATATGACATTCTTTCTGCTAAACAAAGTACCATCAAAAGATTCTTTACTAGCAATTGGATTCACCAATGAAAATCATTGGGTACAAGTAAAATTTATTAGTGTTTATTAAATTATTTTTTTAGGATATTAGTGTTGTTTATTAAATTAATGTTTAATATTTTGTTGTTCAGATAAATTAATGTTTAATATTTTTTTGTTCAGATCAAATTGAAGTCTGATTGTCCTTTGTCACCTACCTCACAAAAATTGAAAGACTATTGTAGTGATTGTGCAAAGACATGGGAAATAGCTTGTGCAGCACGTATGAAGCATTGGGAACACATTGATCCATCATTTAGCAAATCATCTTGTATTTCATTAAGTGGAGATCAGAATATATCTTGTATTTCATTAAATGAAGATTATAATTTAACATTTACGTTTTATCATTTATCATTTATGTTTTATTATGGATTCACTCAAAATAAATGCGGATTAACTTAAAATAAAATTTTATAAAATAACACAAGATTAAATTAGTTTCACTAAACACAATCACTAAATGAAATCATAGATAACCCAAGTATACATAACACAATCACTAATCTTCGTACAAGAGGTTTAACTCACTTAATATGGTATGAAGTTCACTAAATGGAGCTACCAAATTTATGGCCATATGTACAAGCTCAGTTGCTCTACGGTGTCGCTCCGATGATGGACCGGCATGTGCAGCAGCAACAACATGTACAAAAGATGATGGACCAGCATGTGCAGCAGCAGTAGTATGTGGACTCGAAGGTGCAACAGTTGATGGAGGAGAATTAGAGGATGTGAAACACTGACGTACCATGCATAGTAGTCTCCAGTGACCTTTCCAGGAAAAGTCGCAACATGATATAGGCTGCGAAAGGCCGCTACAGCTGATTTCATAGTAGTCTGCCACACCCAATCTATATTTATCGACATCAGAGGAACATCATGCAGAATGCACTGAATACGACCAAATTTTCGAAGACACGGCTCTAGCAAATATGGACCTGAGACTCCACCACATCGAAGATATCCAGAAAATATCGAAATCGATACAAACAGATGATTAGCTTGATCATCATCATATGGTGTAAACACTACATCCTCGAGCAACAAAGATCAAGTCTCCAACGATATGTCATCAATCCGCCTTCAACAACATATTTTGCAGTCCACCTATATGCTCTTGAAAGATACCTATCTTGTGCACGATACAATTCTCGTCTTATTTTCTAATTCTTAGACAAAGGTAGGTTAAAATAATATTTTTATCAAACTGAAACAATTAAAAATCTTTTCTCATTTTTGTTATTTCTTATACACGTTTCTCTCTTCTTTTCCACCCTCAACTTCCGTGCTCCTCTTCCTCCTCTCTCTCCACTTTGTCCTTTCCTACTCAAGTTTTTATCTCCTTCTCCACCCATAACTTTCGTGTTCCTCTCACCACCACTACGCTCTCCAAGGTATCGTTTTCCCTATTTTTCTCTCTTTTCATATTTGCGCTAATTTAGTTTGATTTTCTTATTGTGTTGATGAAATAATTTTTTTATTTTCTCCAATTTTATTTTTTTTTCTATTGTTGATGTTGGGTTGCTTTTATGATTGTTAACGTAGAATTGATTTCCTCAAAATTTATTATTCATATGATTTCATGATTGGTTTATGTCGTTGATGTTGAATTGTTTTTATGATTGTTGATTTTGGATTGATTTCCTGTTTTCATATTTTCTCTGATGTTTTCTTATTTAGTTTAGAATAAAAGTTATTATTGTTTTTCTGATTGTGTTTATATTGAAAGGTTGAATTTTATGATTGTTGACGTATAATTGATTTCCTCAAAATTTATTATTCATCTGATTTCATGATTGGTTTATGTCGTTGATGTTGAATTGTTTTTATGATTGTTGATTTTGGATTGATTTCCTATTTTCATATATGCCCTGATGTTTTCTTATTTATTTTAGGATAAAAGTTATTATTGTTTTCTGATTGTGTTTATATTGAAAAGTTGAAAAAATAAACTTTGATTCAAAGGATGTCTGATTGTTTTCTTTGTTCATATTTGGCATTTTTTCTCTATATGTTTGAGTTTTATGTTAGTTGTTTTTTTATATAATTACTAATAATAAACTTTGATCCATGTTTCAAATAAAAATTTGATGGATAGTAATAATTATTTTTCTCTACCATCTATATTATGTGTTATGATGTATTGATAATAATAATAATAATAATAATAATAATAATAATAACAATAATAATAATAATAATAACAATAATAATAATAATAAATATTATTATTAATATAATAATAAAAAAATAACATTAATAAATAATAAAATATAATTAGGTCGGCCTGCGAAGCTTAATAGACTTTTTTATAAGCCTAGGTCTGATCTATTTAAATAAATAGGCTTTAAAAATAGACTCAGCCTAGCATTTTTATTAAATAGGTCATATAATAATAATAGAAATAATAATAATAATAATAAATATTATTATTAATATAATAATAAAAAAATAACATTAATAAATAATAAAATATAATTAGGTCGGCCTGCGAAGCTTAATAGACTTTTTTATAAGCCTAGGTCTGATCTATTTAAATAAATAGGCTTTAAAAATAGACTCAGCCTAGCATTTTTATTAAATAGGTCATATCAGGCTATAGACCCTGACAGACTGTCTAGCCTATTCCCATCCCCAAAAATGACGATTAATTTTCTCATAAACTTGCCACGAGTAATGACAATCAACTAGTTTCGTAAGAAACATATATGAAGTTGTTCAAAATCCAAGTGCAGATTATTGCTCTCAATCAAGATACAAAGAATTGATATGATTAGCAGCACAATCTACGCATCATTGAGAAAACGTAAAAGGGACTACAGATTTTATGATAAATTTTTTAAGCCTGTGACCACGACTTACACCATCAATTTGATGGTGTCACTATTTGAAACTTTTATCATTAAGTTTTACAAAGATTAAATGTGATAATTTCACATGGGAAGAAGAAGAGGTTACAAAGGAACCAAGACAAAGACGGGAGGAAGTGATAGGAACATGATCGAAAAAAAAAAAAACTCTTAACAATCAGTAATGGTATCTAGATTCAGGTGTATCCATGTCACACCAGATGCATCCAACCTTGGGGACTCAATTTCATTACCTAGATCTGATCAAGTTCTAATGGGAAATTATTAAAAGAATAATATGCTGCATAAAAAAAAATAACAATAAACCTCAAAAGATAGACGTATACCAAAACAAAGAGTAAATAAAGTATTTTGCAGTTGCAGTAATGTTATTAGAGAGCAACAGACGGAGAAAGTTTTTATCAAATAGCGCTAAAAGGTGAGTAATCACACCCTTTAATCTTTCATCTACACTTATTTGAGAATTTATGAAGGAAAAAAGAGTTAAATATTTTGAATGGTATTTTCTTATAAAAAAATATTTTATCGAAAATCTAACTCTATTAAAATTGAGATTTTATGAAATACAGTCTTAAATTATGAATTGACTTATTCACTATATTATTTGTTAAATTGTCGTTATTTATTATTGTTGGAATATACATTCTTTAAAAAATTAGTTTCTTATGTATTCTTGAATGATTGTTGTTATTGTATATTAAATGAAATATAATATTTTAAAATATGATTTTATAAAGATGATTGTAAAAAATGAATTATTTTGATTGAATGTGTTTGAGATGAGCTTATGTTCCATATAGATGGGTCTTGTACCCCACATTTGTTTCCCCAGATGAGCTATATATATGCTTCATATAGACGAGTTTTATACTCCACATGAGATAAATTTTAAACTCCAAACGAGCTGGTGTTCCATATGATGAGATAATACTCACTTCGTAGAAGTAATACATCTCCATATAACAATGAGATGTCTTTGAATTGGTTGATTTATTTTATGCATAATAAATGTGTGTATTGTATTTATTTGATTATTAGTGTGTAGCCTATGTGAAGCACGAGATAAATTATTCGATTAATTAAAACAATAAATCATAAATAAATAAATTGAAAATTGTATATTACAATATAAACATAACATACAATATCATGTATAATAAAAATAAAAATTGTGTTTAAATTATAATTTAAAACGGATGTCATAAATAAAATTATGTTGTTAGGTATAGTTGATTACACAATACGAAAAACTTCATTATAAACTACAATAACAGTCTCGTCAGATATTTGATCATGTTCATTTAGAATAAGCAACTTCAGACATTTTCTGGATATTGACTCTAGATACAGCCACATATAATTGTCTATGTGTGAAAACTGGTTTAGAAAGATATATGCCAACATGAGAAAGCGATTGACCTGGACTCTTATTAATTGTCATTGCGAAACAAAGAGTCAGCGTAAATTGACTCCTCATAAAGTTAAATGGTAAACCCGGGTCACTTGAAACCATATTCATTCTTGGAATTAGAATTTTATCACCCACAGTTTTTCTTGTGATGATAGTTACCCCTAAAAAATTATTGCCTAAGTGAGTGATTGTAATTTTTATTCTGTTACACAGCCCAACAGCTTGATCAATATCCATCATTAACACTGCAAGACAACCTACTTTAAGTGTTAACTTGTGATTTGGAATACATGAGCACTTAACATTGTTGAGGAATTTAGTAGTGAACCTTTAACTTTGTAAATCATTCGAATTAGATTTTCATATTTAACCTGAACTCAAATATGGTTCCAAGTGGTGCTTCATCTGATATAATCAATTTTGTATGTCTAAATAATTTAGGCTTGTAATCTCTTTTATTCGCACCACATATAAACTCTTCGTTAATCTCCAAAGGAATATTTAATATAGAGTGGGTTGTACGACCGTCTGGTAGTAACAATGATGCAAAGCCACTTGATGCCTCATTAAAGACTTTGAGTCCTTTTGAATGCAGACCTGCAGAAAAAGTCTTCTAGATAAAAGTTTTCCATGTTCCTCTATAACCGTGTAAGAAGAAAAATCCACCACATCCAGACTCCACAAAACCAATAATTTGATCATATACACCTCTTTGTTCAGTGGTAAACATGTTTATAATTGAGTTGGTCTGCAATAAATTTTTTGTATGAGTCATTTCCGACTGACATATCTGGTACTGACATGGATTTGAAATTATTTAGAGACCTTCCGTTTCTATACAATAGTTTCTCTATTTCAAATAAACACAGGTTCTTCAATTGTTCCTCGTGAAATTGGAAATCTGTAAAAAGTTGTAGATAATTAGCTGTAAGATATAAATGTATGAAAATTTATTAAATTAATTTTACTAAAAAATTACATGGATTATTCAAACTTTTCCTCATGCTATATAAAATACCATCAGTTAGCAAACGCCATGTTGACTTCCAAACATCACATGGATTTGTCATTGTGCTCATTACCAATATACACAATTGATGACTAGAATGTAATTTGCTTGCTTCACTTATTGCATCAATGAACTCTTTGTCATCGGCTAAGAATCCAAGTGCATCACACGCTTCTAGAAAAGTATTATATGTTTTGCCATTAACAGTCTTTAAACAGGTGTATCCCATGCAACCTCATTGAATAATTAATAGTAATCTCATATAGTACAATGGACCAACTCCGGGTGGAGTGTATTGAAGCCTTCCTATTTGGTCACCCTTTTAACATGGAAACCATTTTTTTTTAATCTTTCAAGTACACAAATTTGGTGGGATATTCTGCATATGTTAGATGTCAACCTTCAAGATAGATTCAATTAGCCTGGAACCACGCGATAAACATGGTGTTAAGATTGTCACCCCTATTCACAACAATGTTTATATCTTCATTATCCTTGTATAACACCGACTATTCATTGTTGAGATGAAAGGTTAATTTCAAGACAGAAGGCCATTTTTTTGGTGAATTTCATAAACAAATATTCTCCATGCAGCCTCACAAGGAGAAACATACCTACAATCATAATATTATTTTATCTCATCAACTTGCTTATTTTGTTCACCAGTGTTTCTGTTTGTTGAAATCCCAATTGTTACCCTATTAGGTCCCTTGTTGACATATTTGAATAAATACTTTATAGAGTTTGATTTGTTGCGATACTCAACATTCACATGGCATTTGTATCGCATTAGCAAATGTGGATTATATGGGACCACATAACGATTATCTAATTCAACGCCATTTTTAAAAAAATGATACTCCCAAATCACGCCTTTTATATTTCGGGTAACCATCTTCGTCAATTGTGGTAGTTGTTTGGAAGCTTTTTGGGTAAAATTTTGAGCACTTACCGTCTTTCATGCATGGGGAACAACGATTAAGGTATTCACACGGTCCATGGATCATGAATGATGTGACTTCTTTAGACAAACGTGGGTAATACATGTGATCAGGAAGTTCAGTTTAGATGATCTTGTCAATATCATGTCCAATTTTAATTTTGTTCTATGAACTGAACCAAATTAAAATATGAGCATGAGGTAGCCCCCTTTTCTGAAATTCAACGGCGTATGTACCTGTAAACAAAAATAAATGAATAAATTATCAAATATTACAGTGGCAGAGGCATTATAGTAACAGAAAGTGTTATAAAGTATAAAATATGTAGCACACATGCATCAACTTTCCCGAATAGTTCATCTTTCTTTAAGTCATCCATCAAATGATCTAACTTCATTTTAAAGACTCTGCAAATAATATCAGGTCTATCATAAGCCTTCAAGTCGTTTTGTTTAATGAAGTCTTGAATGTCCCTCCAATTTGAATTACATGTTATCGTTATGAACAAATCAGGATATCCAAATCTCTTGCAAATAGCCATTTCGTCTTGCATTAGTACAATCTGGAAGAACAATCTTACGCCCGATATCACTTGCATCAGTTTCACCGCTGGTAACAACCCCCGACAATCCATTCAGAATTTGTAAGACACATAGTTTTTAAATCCTAAATTATGCAATTTTATGGTATTTTGTGTGGAATTTCTTAGGCTGTTAGCCCAGTTTTTGGTATTGAGTGAGTTAAATGCCAAAAATATATTTTTGGAAATTGGATTAAAATTATTTGTCAGAAAATAATTTACTTCAGTTACGAAGGATTTAATACCGGGCAATTTTGTTAAAAATATCTCGGGTTGTTGAAAATTGTACCGGACAATTGAGTTGCGACGAGAGTAGATGTTTTTATTAAATTAGACTATGAGGGGAATGAAATGATGGGAGTAAGAGTTGTTAGATAATTGTTGGTTTTGTTTTAATTACAATATATAAATATATAAATATATATGTATATATTGTAAGTAATGTATATATATATATATGGTTGGAGGGAAAAGGGAGAAAAGGAAATAGAAAGAAAAGAAATAGAGAGGAAGGAAAAAGAAAGAAAAGAAATCCATCTTCTTCCTCTGTCGCGTGACCACTTCTCCCTCCTTCTTCCATTTCCATTTTTGTTGCTTCCTTTTCTTCAAGAATAGAAACCCAAGGCTTGGTGGGTGATAGGACAAGGATTTCTCAACTGCACTCTTCCTCGTTGTTTCAAAAACGAAGAAAAACGGTATTAGGGATTTCAAAACCGTCAAACACAAACCTCTCCGTTTCATCTAGATCTAAGCTTCGTTTCGCAAAGAGATAGAAGGGAAAGTTGCTCACTACCACGCTACGGTTGTTGTGGATGGAGTCAATGTATGCTCATGCATTTCATTTTGGTAAATCGTGCTGACCCGTGATAGGTGGCACCTCGGTAAACAGTACTGACCCGTGATAAGCGGTACGTTTACGATTTACGTTTTGGTAAATTGTGCTGACCCGTGATAGGTGACACCTCGGTAAATAGTACTTTGGCCTGTGATAGGCGGTACGTTTACGATTTACGTTTTTGGTAAGTTGTGCTGACCCGTGATAAGTGGCACCTCGGTAAACAGTACTTTGACCTGTGATAGGCGGTACGTTTACGACTTACGCTTTTTCTTTTAGTAAATCGTGCTGACCCGTGATAGGTAGCACCTCGGTAAACAGTACTGACCCGTGATAGGTGGTACTTTTACGATTTATGCTTTTTAGTAAATCGTGTTGACCCGTGATAAGTGGCACCTCAGTAATTGTTACTTTGGCCTGCGATAGGCGGTACAATTATGATTTACGGCCCTTCGAGGAGGGTTTTGGTTTGGAATTCCGAGTCCATGCATTTTGGCATTTACGCATTGCATTAGGGTGTTTGGCAAACGAGTCGTGTTTGATTCAAGTTTATGATTGAGTGTTTTGAATTTGAGTTATCTGGTAAATTGTGTTTGTTCGTGAGAGAATGCACATGTGTTTGTTCGTGAGAGACTACACCCTGGTAAATTGTGTTTGTCCGTGAGAGACTGCACATGTGTTTGTCCGTGAGAGACTACACCATGGTAAATTGTATTTGTCCATGAGAGACTACACTCGTGTTCGTTCGTGCGAAACTGTACGTTTAGGATTTACGCCTTTCGCGGAGGGTTTTGTTTGAGATTGTGTGATAGCATGTTTGATCGCAAAACTATTTCGAAGCTATGATATTGTAGTGATTTTGTTATAAGTGCTAAGTGTTATATTTTGTTTGGAATCGTGATTGCAAAACTATTTCGAAGCTCATGATGCTGTAGTGATGGTGTTATAAGTGCTAAGTGTTATATTTTGTTTGGAATCGTGATTGCAAAACTATTTCGAAGCTCATGATGTTGTGGTGATTGTGTGGGAATTGCTAAGTGTTAAGATGTGGAATTGTGTATGAATGATATTGAGTTAGTTTATGTGTTTTTGGAAGAATATGTAGGGAACTCGATTTCCCAATCGATTGGATGAGTTACAGGGACTTCCCTAATTTGACATAATCGATTTGCCAATCGATTTTATAATATGTTTTTCAAAACCATTTAAGAAATCGATTTGGAAATCGATTTGGCCATGCAGGAGTTCAGCAAAACTGACGAAAATCGATTGGCATTAAGTCAGGGGCTGAGCTATGCTGTCAATTGATTGCCCAATCGATTGAATTAAGCCCAGAATTCAAATTTCACTAAAAACCTTCAGGAAATTGATTTGGAAATCGATTGGCTTAGTAGAAATTCTTATTTTGAGTTAGATAACAGATTGCTCATTGATTTATCAATGTCTTGGTTAGTTATGTATTACTTGATGGATTGATTTATCAATGTCTTGGTTAGTTATGTATTACTTGATGGATTGATTTATCAATGTCTTGGTTAGTTATGTATTACTTGATGGATTGATTTATCAATGAAATCTGGGCTTTGCCCTAAGATGAGAGCCAGGACAATCCTACCGATTCGTACCCTGTGGATGGGAATGTAGAGGGGAATGTCTGACTGGAGCTATGTTAGGAGGATCTTACGGGGCGCGTGGAGATCACTCAGGGCGTTTAGCTTGTTTTGGAGAATGATCAGATTAGGTTGACATAGAGGGAACATACGTCTTTCTTTTGAATTGTATTTATTTTAAAATGGAAGACTGTACCTATACGAATACTGTCAGCTTGACATGTTATTTTCGATGGGTTACATGTACCACTTTTTGATGTGTAAATATTTTGGATTCATATTTTGAGAAACTTTTCCGCTGCTTGTAAATTATAATGACTCAATTATTTATCCAAAGGTATTTCCTTATTTATTTCTCTGTTTTATTTTAATCTCTTTTGAAAAAAAATACACCCTCTCTTTGAAAATCGGGGTGTTACATTGTGGTATCAGAGCTTTGGTTTGGTTTTCTTTGGGGGCTGTGGAACCTTTGGTTATAGATTGTAGGTCAACCTGTATGTTGAAAGTAATTATCTGATCATGCGTCGGTTTAGGTGGTTTGGGTTGTCAAGTCCAAAATAGTTATTATGTGTTGGTATATTCGAAACTTAGTTTTGGAATTATTCAAAGTGGTGTTAACACTTCTTCTTGATGTTGGTTTTTTCGGAAACACTAGAACGACGTTGCAAGGATGAACGTCAGTAGGGATGATCAAATGGTTGGAGCTACAAATAACATGGAGGTTTTGTTGTTGCATGAACTGTTGCAAAGACTCCGTGGGATCTGGAGAAGAGGAAAAGAGAGATCTATGCTCTTAAGATTAAGAGGGTTAGAAAATTTTCGTCGTTACCATCCTCCAAAGTTCAAGGGTGATGAGGACTCGGGAAAAGAGTTGACTAGTCGATTCAAGAAGTGGAAAAGATCTTCGAGATGACAGATTGTCAGGCAGATTTGAAGCAAATCATGACGACATGGAATTTATAAAATGGTTCCAAGGACACAAAAGCTATGTGTTTCGAAACTTAGTTTTGGAATTATTCAAAGTGGTGTTAACACTTCTTCTTGATGTTGGTTTTTTCGGAAACACTAGAACGACGTTGCAAGGATGAACGTCAGTAGGGATGATCAAATGGTTGGAGCTACAAATAACATGGAGGTTTTGTTGTTGCATGAACTGTTGCAAAGACTCCGTGGGATCTGGAGAAGAGGAAAAGAGAGATCTATGCTCTTAAGATTAAGAGGGTTAGAAAATTTTCGTCGTTACCATCCTCCAAAGTTCAAGGG
>NC_021163.2:38082797-38084136 GCF_000331145.2 Cicer arietinum | reverse complement strand
CGGTAATATAAGTTTTGAGAGTCTATTAAAGGATGGGAATTACTAAGAGGATGTTAATATTTTGATAGGTCAGAAGGGTTATTCGAGATTTGATTTGGGACCCTAAGATGGTTGATTCTTTTTAGTTGATGATTTAAAATCCGCAAGGTTGGATGAAGGACCAATTGATGCTTAAGACTTTCATAATCGAAGGAGTTGAGGCGGGCAAGTGATAAATAATTCATGTTAAGAATGAAAGTGTTTGGAGATTTTGATCAAATTTTAGAATCTTATTCAATGATAGAAAGTTAAAAAGAAGAAATGTAACAACTGATTTATGGTTTAATTGTTGGTCTTGGGAAGTCAAGTGTGAAGATTTGAAATGATCATTTTAGTAACTGGATGGACGAAGAAAGGTATGTGGGTTTTTGAGATATTGTACTGAAAAATTTATGAGGATGAAGTTATAGATAATTAGTTCTTAGGAAATGCTTATGGGGAACGTTTGAGAAATAATTCTTTAGGACGTTCGATTGTTAGGATTCTTTCAGTTCGTATCTCGGTGAAGGTTGAGAGGGAATAAGAATCCAGCGAGTGAACCAAATATTGGAAAAGGTACCAAGAAATTTGTGGAGCAGCACATAGAGATGTAGCTTATGACAATTAAAGATTGATGAAAGGAATTATCTCACCTATAACTCAGACATTATTATTATAAAGGTATGCCAATGATATAAAGACATTACTTGAGTGCATGTCATGGGGATTGTTATTGTGTTCGTCAATCAAAGGAAGTTTGTGTGTCCCAAGTGGTATAGTCTTTGGCTTGTTTTCGAAAATATTTGAGGTAGTTTTGATCACCAAGCATATGTGGGGATGGAATTATTAAATTTATAACTGGAATAACATACCGATAAGAACACTACAGTTTGACGTAGTTGTACGACTTAAGAAAAATCGAGGATTTGTGGACAAGGGAGAAATTTAGGAGTTCTCGGATGTAGTGATTGTTCTGTGCTCAGTGTGTTGGGGTCATTCTAAGTGTTTCAGTTTGGTACCAAATGGATGTTTCGTACCAAGTAGATGCCAATGAGACTACGTGACATAGGTATGGGATATTTTACTTCGTCGACAGGATCAAAGTTATAGGAAAATAAGGGAAACTCAGTGGACTTTGAGAAGATAGTTGACCGCTTGTACATCAGGATAACCTCAAGTGTAAGTCGCAAGGAGCGCTATTACAGTTCGGTTAAGATAGTCTAAGCCACTATCATGGTTGTTGGCGAATTGTTGACAAATTGAGGGACTGATCATCCTTAATCTCTTGTTGATAGTAGACAAAATCATGTTGAATGGAACG
>NC_021163.2:38074064-38081145 GCF_000331145.2 Cicer arietinum | reverse complement strand
TGAGTATTAAAAATGGGGAATCTTTTAATATCTGCATTTGCTTAACGATTGTTGTGGATGGAGTCAGTGTACGCTCATGCATTTCATTTTGGTAAATCATGCTGACCCATGATAGGTGGCACCTCGGTAAACAGTACTGACCCGTGATAAGCGGTACGTTTACGATTTACGTTTTGGTAAATTGTGATGACCCGTGATAGGTGGCACCTCGGTAAATAGTACTTTGGCTTGTGATAGGCGGTACGTTTACAATTTACGTTTTTGGTAAGTTGTGCTGACCTGTGATAGGTGGCACCTCGGTAAATAGTACTTTGGCCTGTGATAGGCGGTACGTTTACGACTTACGCTTTTTCTTTTAGTAAATCGTGATGACCCGTGATAGGTGGCACCTCGGTAAACAGTACTGACCCGTGATAGGTGGTACTTTTACGATTTACGCTTTTTAGTAAATCGTGCTGACCCGTGATAGGTGGCACCTCGGTAATTGGTACTTTGGCCTGCGATAGGCGGTACAATTATGATTTACGGCCCTTCGAGGAGGGTTTTGGTTTGGAATTCCGAGTCCATGCATTTTGGCATATACGCATTGCATTAGGGTGCTTGGCACGCGAGTCGTGTTTGATTCAAGTTTATGATTGAGTGTTTTGAATTTGAGTTGTCTGGTAAATTGTGTTTGTCCGTGAGAGACTGCACAGGTGTTTGTCCGTGAGAGACTACACCCTGGTAAATTGTGTTTGTCCGTGAGAGACTGCAGAGGTGTTTGTCCGTGAGAGACTACACCCTAGTAAATTATGTTTGTCCATGAGATACTACACTCGTGTTCGTTCGTGAGAAACTGTACGTTTAGGATTTACGCTTCTCGCGGAGGGTTTTGTTTGAGATTGTGTGATAGCATGTTTGATCGCAAAACTATTTCGAAGCTTATGATGTTGTAGTGATTTTGTTATAAGTGCTAAGTGTTATGTTTTGTTTGGAATCGTGATTGCAAAACTATTTCGAAGCTCATGATGTTGTAGTGATGGTGTTATAAGTGCTAAGTGTTATGTTTTGTTTGGAATTGTGGATAGCATGTTTGATTGCAAAATTATTTCGAAGCTCATGATGTTGTGGTGATTGTGTGGGAATTGCTAAGTGTTAAGATGTGGAATTGTGTATGAATGATATTGAGTTAGTTTATGTGTTTTTGGAAGAATATGCAGGGAAATCGATTTCCCAATCGATTGGATGAGTTACCGGGACTTCCTTAATTTGAAATAATCGATTTGCCAATCGATTTTATAATATGTTTTTCAAAACCATTTAAGAAATCGATTTGGAAATCGATTTGGCCATGCAGGAATTCAACAAAACTGACGAAAATCGATTTGGAAATCGATTGGCATTAAGTCAGGGGCTGAGCTATGCTGTCAATTGATTGCCCAATCGATTGAATTAAGTCCAGAATTCAAATTTCACTAAAAACCTTCAGGAAATCGATTTGGAAATCGATTGGCTTAGTAGAAATTCTTATTTTGAGTTAGATAACAGATTGCTCATTGATTTATCAATGTCTTGGTTAGTTATGTATTACTTGATGGATTGAGAACCTTATTTTGTTTTCATTGTTATTTGGCATGTGTTATATGAACTTTTAGCATATGGAAAACCCTTTTAAGGTGCATGCTAAGTTGAAAGGTTATTTTGTGCATTAAAAAACTTAAATGTTATGTGTTACTTGTTAATTTTCGGTTGGTGACCCTTTACAACTATTGTGGAAATCTGGGCTTTGCCCTCAGATGAGAGCCAGAACAATCCTATTGATTTGTACCCTGTGGATGGGAATGTATAGGGGAATGTCTGACTGGAGCTATGTTAGGAGGATCTTACGGGGCGCGTGGAGATCACTCAGGGTGTTTAGCTTGTTTTGGAGAATGATCAGATTAGGTTGACATAGAGGGAACACACGTCTTTCTTTTGAATTGTATTTATTTTAAAATGGAAGATTGTACCTATACGAATACTGTCAGCTTGACATGTTATTTTCGATGGGTTACATGTACCACTTTTTGATGTGTAAATATTTTGGATTCATATTTTGAGAAACTTTTCCGCTGCTTGTAAATTATAATGACTCAATTATTTATCCAAAGGTATTTCCTTATTTATTTCTCTGTTTTATTTTAATCTCTTTTGGAAAAAAAAAAATACACCCTCGCTTTGAAAATCGGGGTGTTACAGAATTCACACTTTATAGTTTGTTGATGGGTCCTAATATAAGTAAGATGTTGAGTTTCCAACATGGTATAACAATCTACAACCAATTGTTGGAACAATCTCCTTGAGTGAACAATGTTATTGTACCCAATCGATATGTCTTGAATCCTATAGGATATAAACTGTTGCATTGCAACTCTTTTCCTTTTGCGCTCAATGTTTCTGTGATCCTCTGAACTAATTTTAATTTCAACATGAAATCTATTTTCTCCAAAAGGAAACAATAATGGACACTGAAGAGGTAGGAATGACACATAGGTTTCATATAACCTTTCATATTCACCAAAGGAATTTTTCACAATCACGTCTCTACCCTTTTCAATTGAATTGTTGTCACCAATAATTAAAGTTGCAACCTCGTCGCAAGTAGGTAGATTGTGCATTCGAGCATGCTTTGAATGATTTCCGAACAATATAATATAAAAATTTGTTGAGCCACTTTGTTCCACTTAGTCTCTAACTTGACAAAACTTCTTAGCCAATGGATTGTATTCATCGATCATTTGTTTCAAACTATAACCCAACAAAAGGTCGAGGCCTTTTCCATCAAACCATAATTAGTATTGCAGTAACTTTGGTTAAATAAGTTCTTACCCAATAAAAATATAAAATCTTTATTTATTTTCTCTAATAAATGTTGAAAGCAATTATTATTTACTTTTAGTATCCATTTTTTAAACATCTTGAAAACAATTGTTATTTTTAATCCCTAAAAAAAGTTTATGCATGAACAAAAATATGAAAAGTCATAATATTTATATAGACTAAAAACATATTTAGTTGAACAAAATAAATTGATTTAAGGTTAAATATAAATAAAAATTGACTCAATTACCTAAAATATTTCATCCTGTCTGCAACCTAATTTTGTGTGTCATATATATATAGCTGTGTAAATTTAGGCGTAGCACCAACTTCTAACATCAAGCTACCCATAAGATGAAACTTTTGCCCACTAAGAATGAATTATGGTGGTCCGCCACCATCATTGACGGTTCTTTCAATCTTACTTCCAAGTGAAGTAAAGGAAAACATGTTATTATATGCACGAATGTTCTCCAAATAGTGCCTACTTTTTGGGTGAACACCATTCATAAGGTTGTACATTAGTTCATGAGGTTTTTTGAGAAACAAAAGTTTGACCAAAATCATTATCTGGTTAAATACACATGCCACCCATTGTTATATATTAAAAACATACATTGACATTCAGCCATGTCGTACATCAACCATTTGGCACAATCAATTGTCATATATTACTTGTGTATGGTAGAAAACAATTTAAATAACTTGATAATGTTATTCTCCAATAAAATTGTAACATAAATTCGTTTGAATAATTTAATGTAATTTAACAATATAAATTAAAATTACTTGTCAATGTATTCTCTTGCGGCGTAGGGGAGGTAGATGACAACTGACCTCTGCTCCTATTTTTTTTCCGACGAAATTCCAACAAATTTTCTTTATTTAAATACCTAATATTAGTCGAAACTGGTGTACTTCCATTACCGTTTTTTTTTTCTTGAACAATTTATAAAATTAAACATGTTAATACGGTTGGAATACGTGACATTGAAAATAATGTGTATGATTCGAATATGACAACTTTCTTGACTAATTAGGTTGATTATTTGAATCAATTTGATATAAAAAGTTACGTGTGAATAAGAAGATTGTTGTAAAAAAAAAAAATAGTGTTATCGTAGATCCATATTCTAAAAGGTAGTAATGTTGGATTGTGATTGAATAAATTAATCAATTAATTAAAATAATTAAATGAATTAACCGTAATGATTAATAGTTTGGATACATTACGAATTTAAAAAACATCAACTATCTTTATTTGATTGTGATTATTAACTTATTAGTAGTAGTAGCAGCAGCATATTAAATGTAATTGACTAAACTATTTTATTTTCTCTTTTTATACTCAATAGCATATTTATTTCTCAAATATTCTAATGCACGAGTCTAATGAGGGAAATAATTGAAATAAAATATTTAAACATAATGACCAATTTATAGTATACATATTTTTAAAATTGAACAAAATAAGAGTGTGTATTGCGTTTGAAAACTATTTGAGAATGTTATACAAAGTTGGAAATGACATATTTAATATTAGTAATTAGTATCGGTATTAATTCAAAAATTAAGTTATAAATTAATAATAGTTAACTTTATTTTGGTTTATTTAAATGGATTAATCAATGAAAAAAAGTAAAACATTTTTTGTACGTAGCCGGTCTTTCAAATGACATATTAATTTTACAACTATTTACATTACATATTTGAATTCTGAAATTGAGGTACACATAGATGATACTGGAAAAGTTAACAACACTAATTTAATCCAAAGTTTGAATATTACTTTTACACAATCAATTTTGAAAAAAGTACAAAAAAATTATATAAAATAATACATATACAAATATTTAACCTAAATAATAGGGTCATTTTTTCATTTTTGAAAAATTTTCACTTTAATTTATATCTATAATTAATATTTCAACAAAAATAATATTGGCAAACAATATATATAATAAAAAATATATTAAACTATCTTGTAAAATCAATTGTCATATATTACTTGTGTACAATAGAAAGAAATAAAAACAAATGACTTGATAATATTATTCTCCAATAAAATACTAACATAAATTTGTTTGAATAATTTAATAATATATATTAAAATTACCTTTCAATATATTATCTTGATAATATTATTGTTAATTTAAGTGGATGAGTTTTTATTAATTATTGGAAGTAATTGGTTATTATAGAAAAATCTTAGTTGTATTACGTATATTTCTGAAAAATATTTTTTGAAAAACGTGGGTGTCATGATCGATTTTTCTAGTTATCGCCCCGACTGAGAACAATACTTATTTTAAAATAATGTATATTATTCACTGTTGTTTAGTATCTCATTAAAGTGTTGTTTTCAGAGATTGAGACCGTCGGGGAAGTCGAGAGTTGAGAAGTTCTACCTCCTATGAAAAGAGTAACTTCCTTAGATTTGGTTAGTAAATCAAGAATAAGTAGACATAGTGTGTACATCGTACTTTTATTTCGGGATTAGTTACTCATTGTTCAGTTATGAATATTTTGATTATTAAAGATTTTCAGTTGTAAGGATTTGTTTTGAAGATTTCATAACATTATTTATTTTGGACAATTCATTATTTATTATATGCTTAATTGCAGTTTTGGTCCTCCTATTTTAGCTGAATCACGAAAGTAGTCCCCTCATTTTATTTCTCCCCAGTTTTGATCCTCCAAACATAATTTTGATCCAAAACTTGATGAAATTTCAATTTTTAAAGTTGTACTACACTATTTATGATTATAGATTTCAAGTACAATTGTTGCACTACGAGATCTTGAGGCATGATGTGACTTAAATAAATGCAAAAAAAATGAAATTTCATGAAGTTTTGAACCAAAATTCTGTTTGCGGGACCAAAACTAGAGAGAAATAAAATAGGGGGACTACTTTCGCGATTCAGCTAAAATAGGGGGACCAAAACTGCAATTAAGCCTTTATTATAGTACCTTATTCTCTTATATACTTTGAATTTTTTTTTTGTTATTACCTCAATTGTTATATTCATGTAGCTAGACATTACAAGTAACCCAATATTCGTTAAAATTATTCCAATGTTGGGATCAACTGAAAGTTTTGAAAAGTGAAATATCTTAAAAGAGGATTGTAATACAGAGTCAGTATTGTGATAATGTAACACCCCGTTTTTCAAAGCGAGGGTATATTTTTTTTTTAAAGTAATTAAAAACGAACAAAGAATTAAATCAAATGAGGAAATGTCTTTGGATAAATAAGTGAGTCATTATAATTTACAAGCAGCGGAAAGTTTCTCCAATTATAAATCCAACACATTTACACAACATCAAATGGTACATGGAACCCATTCAAAGATGATGTCAAACTGATAATATTAGTAAAAGTACAGTTTTCCAAACTAAAAATACTCCAAACCAAAAAGAAGGACCCATCGTCCCTATACATCATCCTAATCTGATCATCCTACCAAAAAGCTATACACCCTGAGTAATCTCCACGCGCCCCGTGAGATCCTCCTAACGTAACTGCAGTCAAGCGTTCCCATCTCCATTCCTGTCCGTAGGGTACGAACCGGTAGGGCCGTCCTGACTCTCATCTGAGGGCAAAGCCCAGATTTCCACAATAGTTGTAACGGGTCACCAACCAGAAAATAACAGTTAACACATAGCAATTAAGTTTTTGAATGCTCAAAACAACTTTTCAACTAAGCATGCACCTTAACAGGATTTTCAATATGCGAAAAGTTCATACAATACATTCCCAATTAAAATGAAGGTAAAATGTAGTTCTCGATCTCCTAATTAACACATAATAAAACAAGACATGGATAAGTCAATGAGAAATCAATCATCTAACTCAAACTGAGGATGCTCATTGAGCCAATCGATTGGGGTGAAGGTTTTTAATGAAAATAGAATCCTGGGCTGAATCAATCGATTTGGCAATCGATTGACAGGATAACGGAGCCCCTGACTTAATACCAATCGATTTCCAAATCGATTTCCTGAAGGTTTTTAGTGAAATTTTGAACTCTGGCTTGATTCAATCGATTGGGCAATCGATTGACAGGATAGCTGAGCCCCTGACTTAAGGGCCAATCGATTTCCAAATCGATTTGGTCGAATATGGATGAGTCCCTGACTTAGGCCCAATCGATTGGGCAATCGATTTCGAAAGGGATTTTCAAAAACTGATTACAAAATCGATTGGCTAATCGATTTTGTCCATTTGGCCAAGTCCCTG